>NC_133656.1:203555175-203855175 GCF_009905375.1 Apium graveolens | reverse complement strand
TTTTTATTCAAAAATATATAAATATTGATTTATTACGACGAGTGCCGATCCAAAAAAGCGTGACACCAATTAGTTTAATTAAAATATACAAATTATTTATTTACTATTTACATTTATTCAACTTTTATAATTTTATAATATATTTTTTTTTATAAAAAATAATATATATGGCCATTGTGAAGCGCGACTAAGTTAATTAACTAGTACTTATATAAAGGGGAAAATGAGGGCGTTTAAGTGACGCATCTCAAATCGACTCATATTATTTTTCTAACTTTGTTATTTTTTTGAGTTAATAAATATCAATAATTATAATTAATTTATATTCTTCTAATTGTATTATCATCGTTCATAGTATTCTCCTAAAGTTTCTACAAAATATTCCATTAAGATTTTTGAAATCAAATTACGAGCATATTATTCTAAAACTTCACATTTTTTTAAAAATAAACTTACCATCTTGATATTCCTTTGAATTTCATTTTTAATGTAATTTATTCTCTTTCTCCTAAAATCAAATTACTAATTTATATTTTTCTAATTTTTTTTAATATTTTAACCTATAAAATATTAGGGAGAAGTAACTATAAATATGTTTTTTTTAATATTTTTTAAAATCATCATATAATTATATTATATTATACTTATGTAAATGAGAAGACGGGGGCAGTGAGGTATCGCCTCTCGTATCGGTTCAATCTATTTTTTGTAATTTTCTCAAAATTTTATATTATTAAATAGAAAAATATTACACTGATTAGTGACTAATAAATAATATAATTTTATGATATTAGATTTGTGAATAATGAGAGAGTCGCTCATTGGAGTAAACATGTTTAACGAGAGAATAATTTTTTAAACTTCTTGATTTATTATATTTATTTATTACCCATGTTATAGAATGACCAAGATCACATGAGAAATTCAAAACGAATAAATGGAACATTTTAGGAAGCTGTTGCGAAGCACAGTTTTGTAAACTAGTTACTTTTAAAATATATATCTTATATTTTAGTATTCGTATAAATAAATATCATAGTCATAATTCTCAAAATCGCCATATATCAATTGATACACATGTTTGAAATCATTAAATTATTAGATTACTCAAAAATTACTCAAAATGATTCATCAAATAATAATTAGAAATATTTAGAAAATTATTAAAAATACTACTTTTTTGAAGTTTTTTTTTGCAAATATACTGTATTCTGAATTTTTATTTTTGCAAAAATATGGCGAAACCTAAATAGACCAGGTATACAACTAGTTACCCCGAGTTTTTTTTGGAGGTTTCTTTTGTTGAGATTCGAGGTTGGATTTAGTTGAATTGAGTTGCACAAACCCGTCGAGATTGCATTTGGTTGCAGAAAAATTGTATTTTTGTAAATATTTAAAAATTTGAATTTTTTAAATAAAAATTTAAAAAACATATATTTGCAATTTTTTTTATAAAATGATTATATTTTTAGAAAAAATCCTATAAAGGTTGAGTATTTTACAAAAACAAAATCCCAAATACTTACTAATATTGTAATATTTGTTATATTAATCTATTGAGTTTTTTTGAAAAATACCAAAGTCTAAAAATATTTTTTTAAACATATTATTAATTTTTTTTGTAAAAATACTTTTTAATTTGCAAAAAATACTATTTTCAATTTTTTCTTTGTAAAAATACGGTTTTGACAACTAAAATCAATTGGATGTAATATTTGACGAGTTTGTGCAATTTCATGCAACCTAATGCAAACTCAAATGTAATAAAAAAACTCCATTCAACTAGGTGCATATCTGTTTGATTTTGGTTGATTCCGCATTTTTGCAAAGAAATTCAGAGTAAAATCACAATTTTTTTTAAAGAAATTAGTATTTTGATAATTTCTCTAATATATTTTTAATAATAAAATACATCATTAAGTTCTTTTAAAACAATTAATTGGATTTTAACAAAAGTTATTTTTTTAACAATCTAATCGATCAAATATTTCAGAGGATTAATTGGGGACAAGAACAGGGTGATCTCCGCCGTTAAAATTACATCAAGAGAACGACACCCAACATCCAAATCCCCTATCATAAATCACACTCTTCATTCTAAAATTCAAAACCCTAATTTTAATTCTCCACCAATCGTATCAGGTAAAAGCTCTCACTTCTCTGGTTCTTTCAATGTAATCATAACATGTATTTGAATCTACACGTGTATCTATCTATCTATCTATCGATTCATTTACCTTTTTGTTTAATTTTATTTAGTTCAATTTACATCTAATTGTGTTTATATTTATGTTGAATTTGATCAGAAACAATGAGTAGATCAAGTAAAGTGCTGTATGTTGGCAATCTCCCTGGCGATGTTCGCGAGCGCGAAGTCGAAGATATCTTTTACAAGGTCTTGTTCATTTTTCGTATTGAGATTTGTTAAATTTTGCGTTAAAATTATAATTATGTATCTTAATTCACGAGTTCGAGCACGTAGTTGTGTGGAGGTTATACCGTGTGTATAAGTTGAAATTATCTATGTGTAAAAGTTAAAATTATGCATGTAAATATACGAGTTTAAGCACGTAGTTGCCTGGAGGTTATATCGCGTGTTAACTTAGAATTATGTATGTTAATGTACGAGTTTAAGCACGTAATTGCATGGAGGTTATATCGTGTGTTAACTTAGAATTATGTATGTTAGTGTACGAGTTTAAGCATGTATTGATGTGGAGGTTGTATGTGTTAATTTTGGTTATCGACTTATTTGTTCATAATGTGGATGTTTTTTAGTGATGTGAATGGTTTGGTAGCGGTAGTTGGATAGCGGATGTGAGCTTGATGTCTTGGAATTTGGAAATGGTGAAGAATTGGATGGAATTAAAAATGGTTGATTAAAATTTAAAGTAATAAAGAGGAGGAATTTGTTGATTAAAGTGGATAATTATTTCTGTTTTGCTCTAGATTTAGAAACTCACGAGAAAAAGTGAAAAGTTAGTAGGGTGTGATCAAGTTATTTGTTAGTAACTGCATGTCGACATATGAGTGGCTGAAAGAGCATATCTTGGTTTTAGCAAATAATTGAACATTGACTTCGCAGAAACACAACAAAAAGACAGTGTTCCTCTATTAATGAAATGACACAGTTTAGTAGGTTGTATGGTTGGAAAATTGGAATTAGATACTAGCCTATTGAGTTGTTAAAAAATGCCTTAATATGGGCTATTAACTTAACTTTTGAATACTATGGATGGCTGGATGCTATTTGCACATCCAAAATTTGCTTTAAACATCTGATTTGATAGAGCTTTGAGTAGTGACTACAAAGTTGGCTATTCTACCTTGCAAGTAAATCTTATATATTGACGTTGATGGTAACTCCAAAATTTGGCGAGACGTGTTAATGAAATACCTGATTTTATGTGTTTGTGCCATAAATTGACATTGCAGTATGGACGAATTGCTCATATTGACTTAAAAATTCCACCAAGACCCCCTGGCTATGCATTTGTTGAGGTAAGATTTTGCTTAAAAGTTTTATTTATTAGTTTTTAAGATTTAATATGGTGTCAATATATTCTTCAGTTTGAAGAGGCTCGTGATGCTGCTGATGCTATGAGGGGACGTGATGGCTATGACTTTGATGGGCATCGCTTACGGGTAGGTCATTCATAAAATGCGAGATGAGCTTATCAGACATTTACTATTGTAAGTTGTTATAGCAATTTGTTCTATTCTACATTGATTGAGTAGGTCGAGCTTGCACATGGTGGGCGTGGTAATGGCAATTTATCTTCAACAGATCGACACAGTAATCATGGCGGTGGTCGTGGTGGTGGACGTGGTGGAGGCGTGTCGAGGCGGTCAGATTATCGTGGTAAGTAGTTCAATTTCTCCTGGAAATGGATATTATTAAGTAGTTCAATTTCTCCTGGAAATGGATATTATGCATCGTTTATTTTTTGTTTGAGCCTTGATCTGATCACTGAATGTATCATTCAGTCATGGTGAGCGGATTACCCTCTTCTGCATCATGGCAAGACCTTAAGGTAAGATGGAATCTTAGATGTTTCTCTGTTGTGTATACATAGACAAAAAGAGATGCCTATGTGGATCCTTTACAACCTTATATTCGATTAATTTCATTCAAATCTGTTTAGGATCATATGCGGCGAGCAGGAGATGTATGCTTCGCACAAGTTTTCCGCGAGGGTGGCGGTAAGCTGTTTATTTAAATTAAATAGTGAAGTGCCATCTTTTAATCACAAATATGTAAATATATGTGTTTAAAGTATTATTTATATTTATAGTAAATGTGAATTTATAAATATATATAAGAAAATATATTAGAATAATCAGAATATAACCGGGCTTTTAACCTGGCCGGGCCGGGCCGAAGCCCGGGCTTTTAACCGGGCCGGGCCGGGCTTTGCCTAAAAATATAGGGCCCGTCGAGGCCCGAAGCCCGGGCTGGGGCCGGGCCAGATTTTCGGGCCGGGCTTTTTGTGCATCTCTAGTCTCAGGCCTTAGCTTTTTGCATAAAGCTTGTTTTACCTTTTGATAATAAGTCCAAATGACTTTTTAAAACCTCTTATAACTATATATTTATAGTTTTTCAGTTGTATAAACTCATGAAAAATGTTAAATCAACCAATAGGTCTACGGTTTAAAATTTAATTCACTATATGTCAATATAATTGTTTCTAACCAATACATGTAATATATATTAAACCTAATATTTAGTAATGGTGATGAAAAATCTATCTTACATGTCCTCGTGGAAGAGGCTTGAAAGTATTGTTGCCAAGTCTTCTGATGATGTTTATGTAGACTTATATAAACCGATATTACCAATATTATGTATGTAGTCTTCTTACAAATAGTTATTGCCTTGTCATGAGATTAAAAAGTGAAATTCTAGTGCTAAAATAGAATTTAAAGTCCAATACATTGTTTTAAATAAGAATGAGGGAGTTCTTAATATAACTAACTTTGCATCTATCAGTGTTTAAAATAATTAAATATGCTTGCTAACTTGTAATTTTCTATTTCATCACTTTCCCTACTAGCATGCTTTATGTGGCAAATATATGCTTAGATGCCAAGTATTGAATCAGGCTATTTTTCGTTCATGTTTAGCATTGCATTGGAGAGCTGTTTCCTATTTTTGATTTGAATTTAAAGTTATAGCATTAATTGTAGTTGCATTGAACATGATCTTAGAATAACATAACATACAATACCATATGTGCCTCAGGGACTCTATGTATAGTTCAAATTATTCTCACTGCACATATCTGGCACCAGTTTCCTGCAGTACTGGTAGATTTATATTCCAAGCATCTTTGGTCATAGAGTGTAAGACAGAATATAATGATTTATATTTTATGTGATTTCGTGGTGGATGTATTTTGATTCTCACACAGGCACAACCGGTGTTGTTGATTACACAAACTATGACGATATGAAATATGCTGTAAGTTATCTTTAGTTCGTTTCGTAAATTAACTGTTCTTTTTAATGATCTTTATCTTTTGATTGAAGAAAAGTTTGCTTTAGAGTTTAGATAGGTATGATCAAGTGCATTATCATTTCAGGTCAGGAAGTTGGATGACTCCGAATTTAAAAATGCATTCTCTCGCGGTGTAATTCGAGTATGATATGAGCAGACCTTCATTAGTGTTTCTATTCTTCATTAGTGTTTCTATTCTTTTACTTGTCGTTTACTCATATATGTAAATATTTATAGTCTCGTAACACTGTTCTTGACATAGGTGAAGGTTTACGATTCAAGCCGCAGTCCAGGTCCCTCTAGAGGCCGGAGTTGCAGCCGCAGTCGTAGTCGGAGTAAGAGTCGGAGTAGGAGTAAGAGGTACAATTGAATAGCATAATAAAGGATTTCTTGTGTTTCTTTATCCTTTGGTTAAATTTGGTATTTAATCTACAGCAAATCCCCAAAACCCAAATCTTCACGTCGTTCAAGATCTCGTTCGAGGTCCGTATCTTCTCGCTCCAGGTCTCGCTCCAGATCGAATCCGCGTGCTCTGTCAAGGTATAGTAATCAGATTTTCGTGATTTGATTATCAGCTGATATACCAGTGTGTTTCTTAAACATGTTGGTAATTTAATTTGTCACTGTTTTTTTCCATATTTCTACGACTGATTATTAGGTTTGCTTTACATGCTCAGCTCCTTTACTCATATATAGAGAAAGGTGTATATGTGTTTGGCTGTGAATTATGTTAGTTCTTGATAATTTGACATGCCCATTGTTAAGTGGGTTAGAAGACTGTTATTTTCTAAAACTACAGTTGCAAATGTCCAGATCAAAGTAAGAAATATTTTTTTAGGTACTTGAAGACATCGTTAAGTGCATAATGGTCTTGAAAGTTATCTATTTTATTATGTAAATATAATATGAAGAGCGATTTAGTAAATCTCGTCGATTTATATTAGTCTTTTATATGTTGAATGGTACTGCAACTAGGATTAGGTAATACAATCACAGATTACTTGGAGCCCGTTTGGCTTAACTTAAAAATAGTTACTTATCACTTGATGTGTAACTTATTCACTTAAAGTGAAAAGTGATATTTGTAACTTTAAGTTTGATGTATGTGTTTGGATAAATTAGCTTATAGTGAAATTAGTGTTTGTTAATTTTTTTTTAAAATTATATTTAAATTGAATAAATAAAATTTATATCACGGATTAATCAAAAAATCGTGGGAACGATCGGTTTATTAATCAGAATAAAAATTGGATATATATATATTAATATTTTAATAATATTAACCTTATTCATTATAAAATATTCAATTTAACAATAATTTGTTAAAAAATAATCGGCTTTTAAAAAATAGAATTGGTTTTTGAAGGACTAATTGGATTTTTTCAAAAAATCCAAGAAACTATTGTTTCCACGAAATCGCTGCAACTTTTGAGGGTGAGATATTTAAAAGAAAGTGAAATTAATTTAGGGAAAAAAGTACCTCCAACGTACTTTTAATTTTAAGCCTATGATTCACTAAAAGCTGAAAAAAGTAAGGCAATCCAAACACATGTGGACTGACTTTAAGCGGGCTGGAAAAAAATAAGTGAGCCCAAACAGGCTTTAGGTTAGAGCACCTATTTCTCATTGTCAAATGTAGAGGATATTTTTTTTTACCTCTCGGAGGGAAGTCCCTCAAGCCTTGACGGACACAAAGATGTATTGTATGCATCTAGAAAGCTAGCCTCTCTGTCACTTGCTTTAGTTCATGATGTCTAAAAGCAGAGGATGTACCGAGTAAACCCAATGGATTTTCAAACTATCATCGTGTCAATTTTATCTTTTTTAAAGATGAAATCACTTTTTTTGTTTTTTAGATATTGGCTATTTGCGGCATCTCTGGGGATTGCATGTAAAAATCTTGATGAGACTTGGTTCAAATGCATAATACATATTTGGTTATGGAGGTCTGAGTTCTGTTGACCGAAGCTTTGAAAGCCTTCGGGTGTCTCTATTTTGATAAGCATCTTGAATGTCCAAGGGTGCTATTTTGGGAACAAAGCAGATCTTGGATTTTGATGCTAAAGCTGGTTCTTGAACTTGGCTCTTTTTGAATTTGGAACAACCATCCTTTGCAGTAGAAACATTTAAAATTGTCCCAATGAAATGCTGTCAAGCTAATGGAGCATGCTATCCAAACTTAAGTGGACTTTCGGGTATCCTGTTTACTAGAGTCTTGATTATGATATTATATGGTTTTATAGGTTTCGACTTTTTTATTTCATTGTAGTTGACTCTTTTGCTAGTGATGCTATAATATTTCTGGTTTTTTCTCTTTATATTGTAACTCTCACGTGGAAGTCGCATCAAGGCTCTTGGATCTCTGTTAAAAGGAACATTTGGATATTAAAATGGGTTGTTTCTGGAACTTTTGCAGATCTCAGTCAAGATCCAGGTCTCCAGTACCACCTGTAAGTCGGTTCTTTTTAGGTTAAGTAATTGTTTTTTTTTTATATTTGTATGAGACTTTCTTGTATACACCCCAACTAACTTGTCTGATACTAGCTTGTTAGATGGATATTTGGAACAGTTTTAATTGGTAAAATCTTTATGTTACAGCATATTCATCAAAAATTATTAATCATTGTTGCAAATGTTTTAGAATTATGTATAAACTTTGGAGTCTGCCGTTTTCATGTTTTAATCTTGTCATTTTTAGCGGCAGAAACATGTTAGTAAAAGCCCAAGAAAGAGCAAGAGCCCAAGTCGTAGCCGTAGCTGTAGCAATAGCAGGTCCAGGTACAACTCCTGTAAAACAGGACTCTGTAAATGTATTTATTCTTTTTCACCATGTATCCTAATTTTGCATGATTCAAATTGATTGCTGTTGTAACTTTGTAGGTGATATCTGAGTGCTGTGGGTGAGACGGAGGCGTGTTGCAGATTGATGTTACTGCATGTGCTTACCAGTACCAATCTATCATTATTTACAAACTTTTATTGGTGTACTGGTGAATTTGAATGGATTTAAAACCAGCTTGTGGCTTTAATTTGATTGTTGATTTTATATATTGTTACTAATATTCATACCATGACTCCAGACTTCGGGAACGGCTGATGGTTTTAACGACTGCTATTGATAAATGAATAATTGTGATATATTTGTGGATTTCAAGATGAAAGACTCATCGTATGTTGATTTCAGTATTAATTTGAGGTGGTGCATATATTGTATGGTCTTTCCTACAAAAGATGCACTGAAAGAAATATAATCGAGAATATTTTTTTTAAGTTGAATTGTACAATGATTTGTTTCAAGAATGGGGCACCTTGTTGGTTGGTTAGATCAAATATTTTTTCAAAAATTAAAAGAAAAGTTAATATAGCAAAGTTTACATATTTTTATCTACTAGGTCTTATTACTCAAATTGATATGCAAAAAATTTGTTACGATTTAGATCTTTAACTTTTAAGGTGAACAAATTAATTAATTAATTTAACTTTGATATTTTTAACATGAACCTTTGATTCTTATTCGGTTAATAAAATATTGCCAAAAAGGAACCAAAACTACTTTTACTTTGATATTGATATTTCCAAAGGAAACCAAAACTATTGCCCGATTAAAATTTTTACCCTCTTTCTATTTTCAGTTTTTATTACCTTACTTGAATATATTGATAGGCAAAAGTGTTCGGTAGAATCCGTTTTTTATTTGAACCGTTGGATGGGTAGAAATGGAGTTCTCAGATTACATTATATGTGTTTAAAATAAAATCTAAAATTAAGGGCACGTAATACTTCACATACATGATAAATCTAACTAGTTTTTTCTTCCTTATTCCACATAAATTTAGGCTAAATTATGTATTGAAATTTTATTTTTGAATATAATTTTCATATATTATTTGTTTATTTTAGATGATACATTTTAATTTATATTTTAAAGTACTACACTATATTATGTTATGCACTCTATTTTTTAAATGTATTTTATTCACATAATATTTTATTTTATAAGTTGCATTATATTTATTTATTTAGGTTTAAAAGTAATACATTTTATAATTTTAAATACACTCTATTTATAAAGTTTTACGATAAATTTTGCACTCTATTTTTTTAATATTTTTTTTTCACATAATATTTTATTCAGCAAGTTGTATTATATTTTTTATTTAGATTTAAAAGTACTACATTTTTATTTATGCACAAATACTTTTTTTTTCATTTAATCCACATCAAGCATATTACACTATAATTTATATTAGACTAAGTTATGCTCTACAAATCTATTTTTGAATATATTTTTCACATAATATGTATTTTGCATTTAAATCATATTTTTTATTTAGATTTTAAATTACTACACTTTATTTATTAAAAAAATCTACAATATGTTCTTCACTCTATTTTTTCTAATATATTTTTCAGATAATATTTGATTTGAAAGTTGCATTATATTTTTTATTTAGGTTTGAAAGTACTACACTTTATAATTTTAAGTACTTCATTTTATTTATAAAATTCTACAATATGTTCTGACTTTCATTTTTTTTAATTTATTTTTTCACATAATATTTTATTCTGCAAGTTAAATTATAATTTTTATTTAGGTATAAAAGTATTATATTTTATAATTTTAAGTACTACATTCTATTTATCAAGTTTTATAATATGTTTTGCATTTTTTTAATATATTTTTTTACGTAATATTTTATTTTACATGTCACATTATATTTTTTTTTGTTTAGATTTAAAGGTACTACATTTTATAATTTGAAATACTCACTCTATGCATAAATAAATATTTAGTATTTCTAAACCTAAATAAAAATATAATGTAACTTGCAGAATAAAATATTATGTGAAAAAATATATTAAAATAATAGAGTGCAGAACTTTATAAATAGAGTGTAGTATTTCAAATATAAAATGTAATACTTTTAGACCTAAATAAAAAAATATAATGCAACATGCAAAATAAAATATTATATAAAAAAATATATTAAAAAAAATGGAGAACATATTGTAGAATTTTATGAATAGAATGTAGTACTTAAAATTTTAAATATAATACTTTTAAACCTAAATAAAAAATATAATACAATTTGCAGAATAAAATATTATTTGAAAAAATAAAATTTTATAAATCGAGTGTAGTACTTAAAATTATTATGAAGTGTACTACTTTTAAACCTAAATAAAAAGATATAATACAACTTGCAAATCAAATATTCATATATTTTTTCACATAATATTTTATTTTACATGTTACATTATATTTTTTATTTATATTTAAAAGTAATAAATTTTTTAATTTGAAAAAACTCTATATATAAAGTTGTACTATATGTTCAACACTCTATTTTGACTTAGGTTTATAAGTAGTAATATGTTTTTAACGAACACTTGTACATGTCTCCAAATAATATGAGTCTCCAGTGAACCCAACTCTATATTGATATATCTTAATATCTCTATGTAAAACAACAAATTTCATGATTTTCAATATCTTTCTCACATGTTGGATATATTTTTATAGATATAGAAAAGAAATTGTTGAATAATCATTTTATAGAAGTACTTTGCAAAAAACGATAAATTAGAAAATAAAATATAATCAAATTTAATTTAGAAACTGATTAATTAGTTAGTTTTTATAAAATATGTTAGATATGGATATCGAGTAAAATAACAATTGTTTCTATATTAAAATAGTTAAATCAAAAAATTATTATTTTATATTAAAATTGTCAAAGAATTATGATTTGTATTAAATGGGATAAGAACAAATAAAAAGGAAATATTTTTTATATTTTTGCATGAGATATTTTAAAAATGGATAGCTAGAATATTTATTTACACAAGGGTCAAATAATTAATCCAAGTAAGTTAAGTAATTAGCCTTTTTTTTGACGAAATGCAAAGATTTTATTAATTCAAACAATCAGCCAGCATACAGTTTTTCAACTCGATAGGAACAGAACTCCTATCAAAAATACGACCTGGATATAAATACGATGCTCTAGCTAGATGATGAGCCACCATATTCGCAGACCGTCTAATAAAATACAAATTAAAATTGTTCAACTGTTCGATTTCTCTTCGACACTCCTCAACTATCAATCCAAATGGCGATCTCATAGAAACTTGACTCCTTATAGCCTGCACCGTTACCAGACTATCAGATTCGAGGACTACCTTAACCCACCTCAGTTGCTTAATCCAGCTAAGAGCTTCCTTCACCGCCATAACCTCAGCCAATTCTGGAGCAACACTGCCTTGGTGAAGCACTGATCTTGCCTGAATCAAATCACCATTTGTGTCTCTGGCTACCAAACCAAAACCAAACTCCTCTCGATCTTTGAAAATAGCTGCATCAACTGTGACCTTAACTGTATCAACCCGTGGCTTGACCCAAGAAGAAGCTCCATCACCATCAAACATTGGCGATATTAGAGCAAAATTCGAACGACCTTGGGCTAAATTCCATTGTGTAAGGTACTCCTTAGCTGACTCAACCACTCTACCCGTGTAGGAGCGTTTTTGATTCCAAACCAAATCATTACGGGCTTTCCAGATTGCCCAACACACTATAGCAACTTCAGCTCTTTTCTTCAGATTACACATATTAAAAGTACGTACCAACCATTCTGAGAAACTGCTCACCTCTCCTGTTTGAATGTTTGGCAGGACGTTCCTCCAGCACTGTGCTGCAAAGTTACACAACACCAAAGCATGAACAATAGACTCATCTTCCACCAGACATACTGGACACACCGATTGCACCTGGACATGCTTCTGTTGAAGCTGAACATTTGTCGGAAGACAGTGCGACAATGCACGCCAAAGAAGATTTAACGCTTTTGGAGGGGCCTTAACTTTCCATATCTTCTTCCATATACTCTCTGAGACCTGGACACTCCATCTGTTTTTCTGCTGTTGCAACAGTTTATATGCGCTTCGTACAGAATATTCTCCTGAATTTTCCATCCGCCAATAGATAGAATCCTCTCCACTAGAGGCAACTATCTGAGTACTCAAAATGCAGGCCTGATCCCTTTCATCAAAAATATCTCTTATAATTTCGACGTCCCATTCTCTCCTATCAATACACATTAATGATGCAACCCTTTTATCTACAATCGCCTCTGATTCTGTCATAACACAAGGATTATTTGCATCTGCTAACCAAGGCTGTCCCTTTATGCTAATTGACTCCCCTGGACCAACGACCCATCTGACTCCACTCTTAACCAGATCCTTAAATTCCCATATGCTTCTCCATATGAAGCTAGGATTGTTCCCCAAAGTCGAATCTAAAAAATTCCCATCTGCAAAGTATCTTGCTTTATACACTTTGGTCGCCAAACTTTCTGGCATTGTAAGAAATCTCCAGGCCTGTTTACCAAGCATTGCAATATTGAAGTCACGGAAATTCCGAAAGCCTATTCCACCTACATCCTTATGCTTGCTTAATCTATCCCAACTCATCCAATGCAGCTTTTTGCCACTATCCTGAGAAGAACCCCACCAATATCTAGTCAGAGTTCGTTCTATATCATTAGAAACTTCCAGTGGCAACAAGAAAACGTTCATGGCGTAGGTTGGTAGGGATTGAGCAGCTGACTTAATAAGAACCTCCTTCCCAGACCTCGAAATAGTCCTGCTATCCCAACTACGAACTCTTGCTTTCACTTTCTCCTTCAAAAAACCAAGAATCACATATTTGTTTCTTCCTACTGTGTTAGGAAGACCCAAATACTTTGTTTGCTCATTCGCTTCCAACATTTGAAGACACTGACAGATTGCAATTCTGTTGTAAGGAATAACATTCGTACTAAAAAACACTGACGATTTACCAAGGTTTACTTTCTGACCCGATGCCTTCTCATACCTTTTCAGTAACTCCAAAATTTTATTTGCTTCCCCTAATTCAGCTTTGCAATAAAAGTAACTATCGTCCGCAAAAAGCATGTGAGAAATTATCGGAGCTCTACGACATATGCTAACACCTCTGATCCACCTCTTCTCCTCATAATATTTCATTATTGCAGAAAGACCCTCCGCATAAATGATAAACAGATACGGGGAAAGTGGATCCCCTTGCCGGATACCTCGACTTGGAATTATAGGCCCCATACTCTTATCTCCATGAACAATGTTGTATGAAACCGTAGACACACTTTGCAAGACCAAATTCACCCACCAAGGACTAAAACCCATTTTTCTTAAAATCGCCTTCAAAAAATCCCATTCAATGCGATCATATGCTTTACTCATATCCAATTTTAAAGCCATATACCCATCTTTACCAACTCTTTTCCTCTTAAGATAGTGCATTACCTCGTAAGCCACCATGACATTATCTGAAATCAAACGACCTGGAACAAAAGCACTTTGAGTTTCCGACACAATCATACTTAGCAATTCCTTCAAACGATTAGCCATCACTTTAGTCACCACCTTCATTAAAACATTGCACAATGAAATAGGCCGCAAATCTCCCACTACTATCGGATTTTTCTTCTTAGGGATGAGAACAATATTTGTAGCATTTAGACCACACTTAATTTCCCCATCTTTAAAAAATTGACTAACCAAATCCACAATATCACCCCCTATGATGGACCAATGCTTCTGAAAAAATGCTGGGGTCATTCCATCCGGTCCAGGCGCTTTATCCGGATGCATTTGGAAAACTGCCCGTTTCACCTCCTCCTCTGTAATTGGCTGTAACAGCTCAGCATTTTGATCACTAGTTATTGTCTCTTGCACACAACTAATAATCTCTTCTATCTCCGTTTGATCAGCAGTAAACAGATTCTGAAAATAATTCGAGATTAACTCCTGTAAACCGTTCTCCCAGTCCACCCACTCACCCCCAGAATCTTTCAGCTTATGAATTGAATTCGTACGCTGTCGAGTTGTAGCTGCAGCATGGAAAAATTTAGTATTTTTATCCCCCGATTGGAGCCACAGTTGCTTCGAGCGCTGTCTTCAAAAAATCTCTCTTTGATCCAGAACTAGAAAAAGCTGCTTTTTTACTTGATTATACCTCATCAAAGACTGATTATCTCTTCTATTTCTAAGCTGCTTAAGTTCCACTTTACATTGCTTGATTCGTTTGCTGAAACTGCCAGTTACTTCTTTACCCCAGACTTCTAATCTTTCACCACATTGTTGAATCTTCTGCATGATATCCATATTAACTCTATCTTCCCAATTATCCTTTACTATCTGGTAGCACATCGGCTCGGTTAACCAGGTGTTTTCAAACCGGAATCTTCGCCTTCTATTCTCCGTGCTTCTTCTCTTAGGTTCCAAAAAAATTGCAACGTGATCTGATGGCGAACCTTCCAAACTATAAAGCTTAGCAAGAGGGAAAAAATCCAACCATGTATTACTAGTTAACACTCTGTCCAGCCTCGTCTCAATCCAATTCTCTGTGCCCCTTCCTCTCTCCCAAGTATACTGATAACCAACAATGTCCATATCAATCAGCCCTATTCCTGCAATTGTTTCATTAAACCCATCCACTAACCAAGTAGGATAACTGGCACCCCCTCTAGTATCCCCTTGTGAGGTTACGTTATTCATATCCCCAATCACGCACCACGGCAGATTAGAATCTCTTGCCAAATTACGAAGTAGATCCCACGTTCTTCTTCGTTGATTCCTAATTGGCTCTCCATAAAACCCTGTAAGATGCCAAGGATCTATACCAGCAACTCTAACTTCAATATCTATATGATTCTGAGAATAGCTTCTAAGACTGACCTGATCAACATCTCTCCACAATAACGCCAAGCCCCCGCTCCTACCTTGAGCATCTACTACAAAGACACCCTCATAACCCAGTTTAGAACACACCCAATCCATCCTCTCTTTTCGACAAAGCGTTTCACAAAGAAAAATAAAGTTAGGCTTTATTTGACGAATAACGTCTGAAAGGAACTGAATCTTCCAAGGAAGCCCAACACCTTGGCAGTTCCAGCTAACCGTACTCATAATCCTAGGCGGGCCTGCATAGCAGCACCCGCCTCTACCGAGTTTTTTGGATTTGTGATTACATTTCCTTCAAAGTCCATCATATTTTCGTCTTCTGGGCTATGTCCTTCAATAAGCCCAACATCATTATTAGCCTTTTAAGTTTTAATTGATTGCATTTGCACCCCAGTATAAACCCTTAAACCACAAGCACACAAAAAAACACAACACAGAGAGAGTATCATAATATTATTATAATATTATTACAGTGAGCCTGATGTAAAAGGTTTTCATGAATGTAAGAGGCAAAATATTTTTGATTAAGTTTTTCGGGATATTTGATTTTACAACAGACTATAAGATATGTAAGAGTATAGGGATATATCAATTGTCAAATAAAATAACAATTATTTCAATATCAAAATAGTTAAATCAAGAAATTATTATTTCATATTAAAAATTGTCAAATAATTGTTAATATTGAAGTGAGATAAGAAGGACGAGTATATTTTATCTAAGGTATGATTAGTCTAATTTTTAGTATAGCTTTGGTCCCCCTTAATTTCTGATTGATTAGTATGAGATATTATAAAAAAGGATAGCTATGTTAACAAAGCTAATTTAACCCGGGTAAAATAAGTACCCTTTAAGTTTTAATTGATTGCAGAAAGTATTTTCAAAACCTGGTAGTTCATGTTATTTTCTAAAAATCAGGCTATCTTTAATTTTTATTAAAACACATTGCCTTAAAAGAAACACATTGCCTAATTCCCTGTCTTATTATGATGAAGTTTCAATTTTAAAAAGAGACAATTCCTTTTATATAAGCTATATCAACCACACGCACAATTCACACACACAAAAACACAGATAGTATACCACAGTGTCAGACGTTTTCATGAATACAAGAAGCAACAACTTAACTGTGTTGATGTTTCCATGGCTTGCCCGGTTAGAAGTCAAACTCTCCATAAACATAATAAATGAAATACAAGTGTGAATAAGATGAGAGACACATAGAGCTTTCTGGAAATATGGTAGGCAGGAAAATCCAAAGCACATACATCCATACACGGTGTGGAGAAAATTGTGGAGTAAATAAAGGTAGGCTACATATGTTCTCAATACACGGTTTAGTTGTTATAATAAATATGATGCTGTAAGCAATGATGTAACCTTATGTTTGTTCAAGCCTATAAAAAGGCTGCAAATAGGTATTGTAATATGTACAAAAAGAAAAGAAAAAGAAGAGTTGTAGTTGAGAAAAAAACCCAGAGCCGAAGCTCTTTGTTAAAGAAAAAGGCAGGAGCCTTGTGTTTGTGTCAAGAGTATATACGCTGTAGCTTATTATTGTTATTAATATATACAGGTGTGTGTTTGTGTTATACAAAGCTTTTATATATTTGTTCAAGGCCCATCTACGCTTCCAACAAGTGGTATCAGAGCTAAGGTTCTGTTCATGAAAAATAGCGACGATGGTGCAACCACAAATCCCAAAATTGACGGCAACAAATTACGGGAACTGGAGTATCCAAATGAAGGTTTTACTCGGTTCATACGATAATTAGGATATTGTTGAAAGTGGTTATGACGAGCCCGTAGATGCTACCACTGAAGCGGCCCTTTCAAATGCGGAGAAGATGATTTTGAAAGAGACCCGGAAAAAAGATAAAAAGGCGTTATATACAATTATTCAAGGAGTTGACGAATCAACCTTTGAAAAAATTTCAAATGCAATAACGGCGAAAGAAGCGTGGGAGATTCTGCAAAAATCATTCCAAGGAGTCGAAAAAGTCAAAAAGGTGCGGCTCCAGGTGTTACGCGGGGAATTTGAAAATTTAAAGATGAAGAATTCTGAAAATATTGGTGAATTTGTTACGCGCTTGAAAGCCGTGACAAACGAGATGAAAAGAAATGGTGAAAGTCTCGATGATGTTCGGGTGATGGAAAAATTACTCCGTTCGTTGAAGAGGAAATTTGATTACGTTGTTACTTCTATCGAGGAATCAAAGGACTTGTCCACAATTTCTATTGATGAGCTCGTAGGTTCACTTCAAGCTCATGAGCAGCGGATGAACCAGTATGATGATGCAAGCCATTTGGAAAAGGCGTTGCAAAGTAAGGTGTCTATTGGTGACAGTTCTGGCAGTAGCAGTTCTGCACGTGGAAGAGGTGTCTTTAAAGATGGCTACCGTGGTGGACGAGGACGAGGAAGACAGTCCTTCAATAGAGGCCAGAATTCTGAAGGGTATCAGCCATCTGGTCGTGGTCAAAATTTCAGAGGCCGAGGACGAGGCGGATATCAACAACGAGGTGATAAGTCTCAATATCAGTGCTATAACTGTAATAAATTTGGTCACTTCAGTTATGAGTGTAGAGCACCAAAGGTGGAAGAAAGAAGTCATTTTGCAGCAGCAAAAGAAGACAAAGATGTTGGCACTACTATGTTCCTCACTTACAAAGGAGATGAGGAAAGCAAGAAAAATGTTTGGTATCTTGACTCAGGGGCCAGTAATCACATGACTGGTCACAAGGAATTATTCACAGAGATAGACGACACCATCAGCGGAGAAGTTACTTTTGGTGACTCGTCAAAGATTTCGGTGAAAGGAAAAGGTACTGTCACGATCATGTCAAAGAAAGGTGAAAAGAAATATATAAATGATGTTTATTATATTCCTGCATTGAAAAATAATATTATCAGTCTTGGCCAACTTGTGGAGAAAGGATATAATATACAGATGCAGGACAATTCCCTCATTATCAGAAATCAAGCTCGGGAATTGATTGCAAATGTGGAGATGTCAAAAAATCATTTGTTTACGCTTGATATGCAAACGAATGTGCAGAAGTGCTTAAAGTCGGTCATTAAAAATGACTCGTGGTTGTGGTATTTGAGATATGGTCATCTTGGATTTTCTGACCTGAAATTATTGTCAAAGACAAAGATGGTGGACGGCTTGCCAGAAATCAATAAACCAGAAAATTTGTGTGAAGCATGTGTAAAGGGGAAGCAACATCGACAAAATTTTCCCATTGGAAAATCATGGAGAGCCAGGAGGCCATTGGAGATTGTTCACACAGATATTGCTGGTCCATTTGATATCTCATCGCTTGGAGGTAATATATATTACCTAACATTTATCGATGATTTTAGCAGGAAAAGTTGGGTGTATATCATCAAAGAAAAGTCAGATGCTCTTGATAAATTCAAGGAGTTCAAAGCACTGGCAGAAAAGCAAAGTGGTCATATTTAAAGACACTCAGATCAGACAAAGGCGACGAGTATACTTCAAACTTGTTCAGAAGCTTCTGTAGAGCACATGACATCAATCATCAGTTGACAACGGCATATACTCCTCAACAGAATGGTGTTGCAGAAAGGAAGAATCGCACAATTCTTGACATGGCAAAGAGTATGGTGAAAGCAAAGCACTTGCCAAGAATTTTTTGGGCTGAAACTGTTCTATGTGCAGTTTATTTGTTAAATCGCTGTCCAACAAAAAGTGTCAGAAACAACACTCCAAATGAAGCATGGAGTGGTAGCAAACCAACAGTTGGACATCTCAGAATTTTTGGGTGTATTGCATATGCTCATGTTCCCGATCAGAAAAGAAAGAAGCTGGATGATAAAGGCGAGAAGTGCATTTTTACCGGATATGATAAAAGGAGCAAAGCGTACAGACTCTATAATCCCCTGGCGAAGAAATTAATCATTTCTCGAGATGTTGAGTTCAATGAATCAGATTACTGAAAATGGAGCGATGAAGAAATAAAAGTTGCTGGTTTATTTTTTCAGGATGATGATGATGATGCTGATGAATCCAACATTGAAGATGGTGGAGATGATGATCCAACTCCTCCACAAAGTCCGAATCAACAAACTCCTGCATCGACACCATCAACGGGAGGAAGCAGCAGTTTAGGGGGAGCACCGAGAAAAATGCGAAGTCTGGATGACATTTATGAAGCAACAAGTCCGGTACAAACTACCTTTGATTATTCATTGTTCTGTTTAATGGTTGAATGTGATCCAGTTACATTTGAGGAAGTTTCTGAAGAAAACAAATGGAACAAAGCCATGGATGAAGAAATTGGTGCTATCAAGAAAAATGATACTTGGGATCTCACAGATCTTCCAGAAGGACACAAAGCAATTGGTGTCAAATGGGTCTACAAGACAAAGACCAATCAGGATGGTGAAGTTGAAAAGCACAAGGCAAGGCTAGTGGCTAAAGGCTACAAGCAAAGATATGGCATTGACTAGGATGAGGTATTTGCTCTAGTTGTAAGAGTTGATACCATTAGACTTCTTACAACAATTGCAGCTCAGAATCAGTGGAAGATTTATCAGATGGATGTCAAGTCAGCATTCTTGAATGGTTATCTTGAAGAAGAAGTCTACATCGAGCAACCACCGGGATATGTTCAGAAAGGCAAGGAAGGTAAAGTCTATCGACTAAAGAAAGTACTGTATGGGTTGAAGCAAGCTCCACGAGCATGGAACACAAGGGTTGATGAATATTTTCAGAAGAATGGTTTTGTGAAAAGTCCGTACGAGCATGCACTTTACACAAAAACAAACTCAGGGGGAGATATTATGATCGTTTGCTTGTACGTGGATGACATGATCTTTACCGGAAATAATCCTGGTATGTTCAATGATTTTAAGAAAGTTATGACTAATGAATTTGAGATGACAGATATTGGTCAAATGTCGTACTTTCTTGGAGTTGAAGTAAAGCAAAGAAAAGATGGGATCTTTATGTCACTGAAAAAATATGCAGAGCAGATTTTAAAGAAATTCAGAATGGAGGAATGCAAGCCGGTGAGCACGCCAGCAGAAGGAAGCATAAAGCTGAGAATTAATTCAACAAGGGAGTCGGTAAATCCGACATTGTTCAAAAGTTTAGTTGGAAGTCTGATGTACCTAACTTTCACTCGTCCAGATATCATGTATGCAGTTGGACTGGTTAGTAGGTACATGGAAAAGCCGAAGCAAGATCACTTCATAGTAGCTAAAAGAATTTTGAGATACATTAAAGGTACTCTTGATCATGGTTTATTTTACACGCATTCTCAAGATTCTAAATTAGTTGGATACTCAGACAGTGACTACAGTGGAGATTTGGATGACGGGAAAAGCACTTCTGGATATGCTTTTCATATTGGTTCAGGGATATTTTCATGGTCATCAAAGAAGCAACAAACAGTTGCTCTCTCAACATGTGAGGCGGAGTACATGGCAGCAGCAGCGTGCGCATGTCAAGTTATGTGGCTAGGCTAGATATTGGGCGAGTTAAATCTTGCAAATGAAGGTCCGATCAGAATTTATGTGGATTATAAATCTGCAATTTCTCTTACGAAAAATCCATTGTCACACAGTCGAAGCAAACACATAAATATTAAATATCATTTTATTCGAGAACAAGTGAACGATAAAATCGTGGAGCTGATGCACTGCAAGACCGAAGAAAATTTAGCAGATATTTTTACGAAGCCATTGAAGCCAGAGACATTTCAGAAAATGAAAAAGAAGCTTGGAATGGAAAGTCGAGTTTGAGGGGGAGTGTTACAAGTCAAACTCTCCATAAACATAATAAATAAAATACAAGTGTGAATAAGATGAGAGACACATACAGCTTCCTGAAAATATGGTAGGCAGGAAAATCCAAAGCACATGCATCCATACACGGTGTGGAGAAAATTGTGGAGCAAATAAAGGTAGGCTGCATATGTTCTGAATACACGGTTTAGTTGTTATAATAAATATGATGCTGTAAGTAATGATGTAACCTTATGTTTGTTCAAGCCTATAAAAAGGCTGTAAATAGGTATTGTAATATGTACAAAAAGAAAAGAAAAAGAAGAGTTGTAGTTGAGAAAAAAAATCAGAGCCGAAGCTCTTTGTTAAAGAAAAAGGCAGGAGCTGTCAAGAGTATATAAGCTGTAGCTTATTATTGTTATTAATATATACAGGTGTGTGTTTGTGTTATACAAAGCTTTTATATATTTGTTAAAGGCCCATCTACGCTTCCAACATGCACATGGACACCTATCTCCTTTCTTAGAGCTTGGAAACAAACTAAGCAAGAGAGGCTTTAATGTTCACCTGTGTTCGACTCCTGCAAATCTCGCTTCAGTCGACAAAAGAATGTGGGAGATTCTTTAATCCAACAAGTAAAACTTGATCTTCCCGAGTTGCCAAATCTTCCTGCTGCTTACCACACTACAAACGGCCTCCCTCCCCATCTCATGGCCACTCTCAAAGCTGCTTATGACATGGCTAAACCTGATTTTTCTAAAATTTTACGTTGGATAAAGCCAGATTTGGTTATCTATGATTTTCTCAGGCCTTGGCCAGCAGAGGCTGCTTCGGATCTAGGTATCCCTGCTGTGATATTCGTAGCAACGAGTGCCACCATGACTTCTTACATGCTGCATGTTTTCAAGTACAAAGGGACTGAAAAATATCCTTTCCCGAAAATTTTCTATCGGGATTATGAGAATGCTCAAGTAAGTGAATCAGGAGGAGACTGTGCTGAACTTCGTAAAGCTATTGAAAGCCTTGAGATATCTGATGATGTGATTTTAATCAAAGGTATCAAAGAGATGGAAGAAAAATTTAGTGGTTATCTATCTAAATTGTCGAAGAAAAAAATAGTATATGTTGGTCCGCTTGTCCAAGATCCTATCAGTAATGGTGAGGTTTGTGAGACCCTGCAATGGCTAAACAAGAAGAAACGAGGCTCAACTATATTTGTTTCTTTCGGTGGCTGAGTACTTTTTGTCGGATGAAGATTTTAGTGAAATTGCTTATGCTCTAATGTCGAGTAATGTTAATTTCATATGGGTTGTTAAATTTCCAGTTGGACAGGAAGTTAATGTTATAGATAAACTTCCATCAGGGTTTCATGAGAAAGTTGGCGAGAAAGGGATGATTGTTAAGGGATGGGCACCGCAGGCTAAGATCTTGAGTCACCCAAGCATCGGAGGTTTTGTCAGTCACTGCGGCTGGAACTTTGTGAAAGAAAGCATGTATTTTGGTGCTCCTATTATTGCTGCGCCCATGTACATGTACATGTACATGTTTAGATAATTGATTAATGAAACTTGTAATTGTCATTTGCATTGCTTTCTGCTGACCATAGAATACCAGATTCCCTGCTCCATCATGTTATGTCTCTGAGCTCCATTTTTTGTTTTAACTTCTTTTCCCTTCTTCAGTTATTCTCATCAGCACTCTTCCCCAATTTCCAATTGCAGTACTGGATTTTAATCTTCCATCTAGGGCTTGCGATGTCAATGTAACATCCGATAAAAGAAAATTATATTCTTTTTATGAGGAAAGTACGATCTTTGACTCATAAGGAGAAGCCTTGGAAAATATTTATTCACCTGGACATGTGAGTTTTTCTGTTAATCGATGTGAGAATCTTAGTAAGAGTGATGATTTCAGTAAGCCTGATGAGTGCTTAAAGTTGTCACTTGAGAGGTTCTCAATGAAAGTCAGTGATTCCAAAGAAGAAGCAGATAATAAGTAACTACACAAAAATGGTGGAATTAACAGATCATCAGTTGCAGGTTAACAGCTTTGATGGTGCTTCAAAGGCTGGTAGCTTCTCTCGAATTCGTTGTAGGCAGCCAATGAATCAAGTTGGAAGTACTACAACTGATCAACAGGCTCCACTCCCTTCAGGCAATGCAAAAAAACCTATTATTGACAAAATAGAATCACCAGGTCGTTCAAGTACCATCCAGCCGGCTTTCAAATTTTGTTCAGTAAATAAGAGGAAGCATGAAAGTATCAATACTGCATTAACTGAGACCCCTCTTCTTAGAGGGGGGTTTGTCTTTTTTCACTGAGAGAAAATCAATGCTCAAATTTGCACTTTCTTATCAAAATCTCTGGCAAAATCTCATGAAAATGAGGGCGTCGATGTGGTCAAGATTACTTACCTGGGATCTTCCAAGAAATGTCAAGCAGATAGAGCGTGTAATGAAACAGATGAACAGATGATATATCTTCTGATGTCACCGTGAAAAGCAGAGTATATAGACAGGTGAGCTGTAAACATGTTACGCTCAGGGAGCATAATTTTTTATTAGTACTTGGTAGAATGGAACGAAATCCATTTATAGCAAAAGACAGAAAAACCTTACATATACTGCACAACTACTATGATATCAAATTTTCAAGTCATTTGCTGTCAAATAGGAGTATTCCCTGTACTCCCTAGTTACTGGATTTATATTGTGTTTTTAATTTTAACCTATATCCAGGAGTTGATGATTCAAGAGCAAAAGCTGTCTTCAGCTGATTCAGTATTACCCGTAACAACTACCAATAACATCAGTTATGATTCTAGTGATACACTAGCTATGCCTATGCAAGTGCAGTCTTCTGGTTTAGCTGTAGATGCTCCAGAAAGAAGAGGCTTTAGCAGCCTCTACCAATGAGCTAGAAAGGCATTTTAACAACAAAGACTTTGGTCGAATGAAGGTAGTTTTCTAATTATGCAGTAACATATTATTAGGCGAAGTTGCAATTACAAAAATGAAGTTCAGCAGAGTAAAATAACGGTAATATGTGTACATCTTACTTCTGCATTTTTGCACAATTGTTTCCTTAAAATGAGTTCTCTCTCTCTCACAACGAGAGTCGGCCGCCCATCTTCCTTTAACCCTAATTCATGATACCTTCTTCTTCACCATTTTTACCCATCTTTATCTCTATCTCCATCATCTCTCTTCATCCATACAACATTTTTTCCATTTGTTTTTAACTTTCTTTCAATAAATATCGGATTTTGTTCAAAAATTCGGTTCTTTTTCGTTTCGTTTAATTGATTTGTTATTTATGTGTTTGATTGTCTCGCTTTGTGCGATGAGTCTCGCTTTATGCGATGTGTTGAAAATGGATTTCACGGTGTATTGAGAGATCTGGATATCTCGCGTCAACAACACTTTCGACAGGTTTATAGCTGGTGTCCGGCAGGTAGATAGCTGAGGTGCTTTTGGAACGGTAGTGAAAATCGCATCTGCTCACCTCTCACAAAATATTTTTGTTCATAACATGATGACCCTCTCAGTTTTTACAACCGAGTCCTCTGAACATTGTACTATCCATGGAATTAATGTGAGGGTCAATTGTGAAACTACTGTTTCGGTGGAGATGCAGGTTGGATCGCTCGAGAAACCATTATCTTCATTTTTAATTTTCAGAATATTTTTATTCAGTCAGTTAAGCAATCCGGAAACAAAGAAACTAATTATTTAGTTCGTCTATTTGTTTTTGAACCTGGTTGCATGATTAATTGGGGGTTTGTCCCGATTGATTTTTTTTCATGTTATTAATGAAATCTGCTATAAATTTGGCAAAAAAAAATGAGAGTCTGCCAAATAGTAAAAGCAAACTTGTGTACAAAAGATTCATAAGAGTGTGCTATTGAAGAGTATCTACTATAATTAAGAATTTACTTTTAATTTCTTATAGAAATGGTGTTTAATTGTAAATTAAGAACATCGGATTTGGTTCTCATGAACCAAATTTTTTTATTAGATTAAATTTATTGAAATTTGAATAAGTATCTATATGATAAAATTTATTTAATAAGTTTAAATTTGTAAAATTATTTTGATACATTTTTTATTGCAGTTTGATACATACTAATATTTTTTGCAAATTTATGAGTTAACCCTCCTATATTTGTTATAATTTTGGATCGCCATGAACTCAAGTATACGATTATATATTTTGGGTTCATCGTATATTGATTCAAGAATATTTGTGTAATTGATTCAAAAATTATAGATTATTGAAGATCAAAATTTTAACTTATTTTTCTCAAATATATTACAATCAATGTTCTTTTATAAATTTGCATATTTTATTTAATTATGTAATTAAAAAAATAATAATCTTTGAATTGACTATAATATATATATATATATATATATATATATATGCACACATATTACTTTTAATATCAATATATTATTGAAAAATAACATACATGATATTTTTAAAAATGTCCCCGAATTGTTCACATATTTAGTATTTCATTTAGTATATGACTGATATAACTTTATGTTCCAGTTTAATATCTTATAAATTCTTGTTATGCACACACATTGTTTTTATTTTAATTAAATTATTTTTTATATTTTTAAATTTACAAAAAGAGTGTAGAATATTAAACCGATGAAAATATATTTTGCATTTGCCAAATCTTATTTTTTAAAATATCAACATAGTTATTAACATCCTGCACAGTTATATATACCAAAGTTAATAAAAGAAGACATGTCATTTTAGCTAATGTAACTATATTAATAAGAAATATACATGACGAATAGATTGGATTTTAATATTATATTTAATGTATAAATCATTAACATTGAAATTTATTACAAACTATCGGGTGACTCTAATTATATATGTTTTGAGAATACGATACATGTAGTATGTATGTTTTATAAATGATCAAAATCTGGTAAAAAGTTAATTCAAATAAATCAAGAACCCTAATTCTTGAGTTATTATATCTTGTTTGTTTTGGATCTCATATTATTTTAATAAAATGAATCGTGCCTGAACTTGGTTTACATTCAGATTCGATCAAAGAGCGTTCCAGAGACCCAGAATTGTATACGTAGTTGCATGTCGATTATGGAACCTTAAGTCCGTATTAAATTTTAATTTTTACCGGACAATAACTTTTCTGTCATATAATTTAATATAGGGCTTTTTTCATAAATAACCAAGTTTAAAAGAATTTTTGCAAAAATACTGTCACTTTTAAAACAAATTGCAAAAATACTATGTTCCAAAAAATATTTGCAAAAATACGGTGGTTGCATATGCAACAATATCTGCAACTGCTAGCAACCATATATGCAACTTTGAAAAAATCTTTTGAAAATTATATTTATTTACATAATAAGTTGCAACTGGTTGCAAGGCAGAAAAAATAAACACCCCCGCGGGGCCAAACATTGCAACCTAAAAAATAACTAAAACAACAAACTAGAAACCACAATATCCAAAAATTTGCCACCAACCTTCTCCATTACAAAGTGTACACTATCCACTATGGCCACTTCCTAGAACAATTTAAGTTACCTGATATGTTGTAAAACTTTTTTATATTGTCCCCGCAGGGGCAGTTGCAGGGGCAGTTGCATCTAGATATAATTGGATGCAACCATATTTAACTGAATGCAATCAAAATTAATAATACGGTTTGTAACTTTTGTAACCATATTTCAACCAAAAGCAATCACTATTGAATCTTACATGAGTGGTTGCATAACAGGTTGCAGTGCCCCTACATGGTCAGCAACCACAGATGCAACCAAAGCAACCTGCAACTTAAAATACCCACCTCCATAGCTGCCACCACTACTACCACATTCATGACACCCACCTTCATACCCATCGCCACTACCACCATATCCACATGTTACAAATTCCCTACGGGGCCAGCAACCACAAATACAACCAAAGCAATTTCAAATTTAAAATATTATAATTACTAATTAGATATATAGTTTTACTAAATTATACATATTTAATTCATAAAGTATATTTTAATTATAGTTTGAGCTCGTGAATCTCCTCCTCCTCTCAGTCTCTCTCCTCCACAGCCGCCTTACCTCTGACCGTCCCACTAACCCTCTCCTCCAATCAAACGGCATCGTCGCCGACGACGCCGATCCCGACGACCTCAAAACCGTCGCCGGATCTGATGATTGCATCGACGAGCTCGATGACGTCGAATTCGATCCATCAAAGATCCAACGAGGAGGACGAGATTCACCGCATAGTTGAATTAGAAAATGAGAGTAATAAGGTTTCGAAAGCTTGGGATTTAGTGAGTGGCTATTACTTTGATCATGTTAGTAATGTGATTCATCGCGGTTTCGAGAAGAAATCGATTAATTTGTGGGAGGATTATGTTAATTTTGATGTGAATTTAGGGTCAGGGTTTGTGGTGGAGGAAGATGAGGTGAGGAAGGATGAAGATGATAAAAAGGAGATGGTATTTTTATAATTTAATTGTTTGTATGTTTAAAAGAATAGTAAATTTGCAAGATTTTAAGTAAGGTAGTAGAGTTGCAAATAAATATCCCAAAGTTGGTATATTTGGCAAATTCCCTTTGATATATTTATTTAATAGTTATCTATCATAAACTATGTAATCTGTGTTTTTTAATATTTGATTGTCAAAGGTTTTGTGGAGATTTCTACTGCTATTGTTGGCCGGTAATATTCAACTCAGATTTGATGCATAATAGATTATTGGGTTAGGATAAGAAACTATATAATATTTGCTCGAATTTGGTTTATATCCGACTTGTAATATCCGAGACTGCATTATATTCGAATAAAACTATATTAAATTCAAATTTGGACACTAAAAATTATAATGATATCAAATTTGAGCACTCTTCGGATAATTCGCCCAACCCCAAAATAGCTATAATGCCCGCTTCACTCTTACTCTCAATAATTTTCTTAATTTAGAAATTTATAACTTATAAAATAATATTACACACTACATGATGTTGTTAATATTAGATTGGAATTTTAATATTATATTTTATGTATCAATCATTAACGTTGAAATTTGTTGCAAACTATTCGGTGGCTCTAATTATATATGTTTTGAGAATACTATACATGTCTCATGTCCGTTTTATAAATGATCAAAATGTGGTGAAAAGTTAATACAAATAAAAATAAGAACCCTAATTTGTAAGTTACTAAATCCCATTTGTTTTGGGTCTCATATTATTTTAATAAAATGAATCATGCCCGAACTTGGTTTACGAAGATTCGATCAAATACTGTTGTAGAAACTAAGAATTTTATACTTAATTGTCATGTCGATTATGGACCTTAAATCTGAATTAAATTTTAATTGGTACCAAACCATAACTTTTGTGTCATATATTTTAATATATTTATTTGATAGATTTATCATAAATTATGTAATTTGCACTTTTTAATATTTTGTTGTCAAAGGTTTGTGCAGATTTCTACTGCTATTGCTGGCTTATAATATTCGACTCGAATTCGATGCATCATAGGCTATAGGGTTAGAATAAGAAAATATATAATACTTGCTCGAATTTAATTTATATCTGATTTGTAATACTCGAGACTGCATTATATTCGAATAGAAATCTATTAAGTTCAAATTTGGACACTAAAAATTATAATATTCTCAAATTTGAGTACTCTTCGGATAATTCTTCAACCCCAAAATAACTATAATGTCGGTTTCGCTCTTACTCTCAGACGAGAAATAGTAGATAAGCTATATAGTGTTGCTAGCTATCTTATATCGTTCGTACCCCAACTAACATAAATTGATTAATCCAGATAAAATATATAATAATAATATTATTATAAGAATAATATATTTAACATTTATTTAATCAAATAAATTTAAGGGTCAATTTTTTTATAAAAGATGAATAAATCTATAATTTTGTGTAACGATGACAACTATTAAAATAAAATTATATAAAAATATAATCAACACTTTATTAACTTGTAAGTTAAAATAATATACAAAAATAAAATAAGAAAAGAGAATATGTCTTATCTAATAAGAATTTTAATTTAATATAAAAATTCTTGTAGTATAATGGTTATAACATCACCTATCTAACATGTTAATAGGGTTCGAATCTTAGCATTAACAAATATTTATCTTATTTGTTTTAATTTAGCACAAATTATTTAGACGTGTCATTTTTGTGAATTTTCAATATATAAGGGCAAAATCGTAACTACACACCCATTTTATTGGCTCAATTTGCCCATATTCCTCCTTTAATATATCAGAAGGAGATATTAAAATAACGATTGTATAAACAAATGCTCCAAATGCAAATCTCACACCAATAGTTTCAAATATGATGTTATGGTGGACATGAAATAACCAATAATTATATTATGTATTATTATTATTATATAAAAGTTTAGAGTATATCGCCCCTCATTTAAGATGAATAATAATTTAAATAAATTATAAAATATGTTCAAAACCAAATATATAAATCACATCCATGATTATTGAAAATAATAAAGAAAGTAGGAGGTAAACTAGTAACCGACTAAGTTATAATACCTTATTGAACAACAAATCATTTCGTACTTAAAAAGATATCATAAGAATAATCGTAGATTCATGTTGATCCAAAAATATTTATATGTGTGTAAATAGTTAAAAAATTTCCAAGATCTTCTACCAAATTTAAGTAGATAACATATGGCAAATTACAGTTTTTTTGTGGACCACATACACATTCCTTGTTATTTTTAAAAATGTCAACCAGCAATAAAATCTTACTATTGTCACAACTGTAAAATGTGTAAAGTAGATATGAGAATAATAAATAGCAAGGCCCATAGATACAAGGATAATAAATAATAGGGGCATCTTATATATATATATTATAATAGATACGAGGATATGATAAATAACGGGACCAACTTATAAATTTGAATAATTATTAGGAGACACCTTGATTTTAAAATCAAAAACCCAAAATTAAAATTCTAGTTTCACTTTGCAGATATGGCGAAGCGAACACGCATTGGCTCAACTTCAACTTTGGTGGACACCAATGTTACTAACTACGTCATCTCGCCAGCAAATGGAGGTGTTGTCTTTTGTGTGGAGCCTCTGGTTAATTGTGAAAGTGATAGAATGGGAGCATTTCTCGAGGAATGCTTTTATTGCAAAAAAAAACTTTTGTTTAAAATGCCTGTGTTTATGTATAGGTAAAATGCTATTTTTTTTTTCTGATCCTATATTTTATATTCGTAACTGAAAGTTGCTATTGTGTTTGATTAAAATATAATTTGTGATTGATTTAATGTATCTAAAATGTGAGTATTTGTTGAACGGTGTATAGTTATAATCATGATTTATATATGTTGTTTCATTTTGGATTCCGTTTGATGACGGTTACTGAAATAATTTGTCGTTCTTTGGTTAGTAATTATTACGAAAATGATTCAAATATTGTTTAATTTTTTATTTGTTTAATGTCAATTATTGAAATCGTACTAGTTTATTACTTTTTACTTGATATTGTCAGTTATGATGATGAATTGAATGTCATGTAATATTTATATGTTTGATTTTGGTTATTAAAATCCTATTTTGCCGTTTTTTGGTTAGTAATTACTTAATTTGGAGCCAATCAATCCTAAAGGTTTATTTTAGTTATAGTGATGGCATGCTATTTGTTTCAATATAATTTTTAATAATTTATTAAACTCTATAAGTTTGTCATTGGTGAACTGTTATCGTTTTTTTGTTTTGTTAGTTTATCTAGTTTAGTTTCTTTTGATATTTACGTTTGGTTGTGGTTATAATTTATTTAATGCAATGCAGTGATCGTGCGTTTTGCACCCCTGAGTGTCGTGGGTTCCAGATTATGAAGGACGAGCCTATGGTGGACGAGGCAAAGGAGAAGCTTAATGGAAAACGGAAAGCGTTGGATTAGAAGAAAAAATAGTAAAGTTTAAGGATTATTTTGATTTAGAATCATCATAAATATATATTCCGTATCTAAGTTTTAGTATTTTTCTATTATAATGGTGAAACGGTTAAAATTTTCTGATTAGCTTGCATTATAGCAAGGTGCTTTCTAGTCGGATCAAGAATATGTAATAAATGGTTGAATTTAATGGGTTTGGTGCAACTATATTTTTTTCTTTTAGTACAGTTCACATTATTGGTTTTTAAGTTTTTGAATTATGTTTGTTATTAATAGTAGTTTGGATGTTTAGAAACACTAATATATACACAAATCAATTTTTTTCAATATATTGCCAGCTTGTAATACATTCACATCTCGTCTTTAAGATGAGTTTCTGCCTCATCAGGATTCACCAAGTTTAGACTATGACATATTTCCCTGCTGCTTGATGTTATGTCTCTGAGCTCCATTTTTTGTTTTGACTTCTTTCCCTTCCGTTCTTCTCTCATCAGAGCCATTGAGAACTTTGAGGGGCAATTTCTTTACTTTTCCTGATTCGAGTTTTTTCTAGATAAACAGCTCATTCATGTGGTCAAATCATTCCAATTGCGTTCATCATCTAGCTTTGGCTAATGTTTACACGACCGAGACATAGTTATATCAAGTTCCTATTTAAAATTTTAGCGGAGATTAGAATTGCTGGTTGCTGGCCTGCCTGGTTGAGACGGCCCTCCCTGTCGGCCCTCCATAGTCAGATGAATAGCTTTCACGTAACACTCCGTTTCAATCCATTTCTCCTCTAATTCAAATTTCTGCTGCAATACACAAGTGTCTCAGCTTCAAAATATAGACCAAGATGAGGGAGAGGGGTAGTAATCATTCAATGATAAATTCAACGACGGGGTGCTTGGTTCACGGAAATTGGAATCTTTTCTATGTGTTTGTGCTTGCTAAGTAATTAATGTGTAGGAATGCAGACCTCATTCCCATATAACAGATTACTCAACCTTATATAGCCCATGAGATTTCAAATAATTCTCATTTCCATATTAATCAACAATCCAAGAACTTTAAGAACTTTTTAAGATTCAGTGATGCAGTGAGTGATTCCTCACATCTAAGGATTATAAATGGAAATTTATCAACTAAAAGCATGAACTTATCTGACAATCTCAAATATTCAGCAGTGACCTTTGCTGTCGAAGTTCTTCTGCTACAAGATTTAGTGGCTCCACCTTAACGACTTCGGTGGTCTTCCCTTGTCATCAGATTTTGATAGAGTCTTCTTTGGAGACTTTTCAACTAGTGGTTCGGACACAGACACCTAATGATAAAGTTACAAGATTTTTCCATGATAATCGACATAAGTTACAAGATTTTTCCGTGATAATCGACATGGCACATACGTAATATACTCTTCGCTATTATACATTTAAAAATCACATACGATTTCTCAAACTATATTCAGTAACATAAAATGTTTTAAATCAGGATAAAATTTATCAAAAACAAATTGGATGATATAATGGAAACTTGATACTTAAAGAGATAAAATAAGGGTAATAAGAAAGAATATCCGAAAAGCATGAAGCCTAAACCATTAATATCATTCTATATACATGAACCCTTTGCAACATCTCATTCATTACAGATCAGAAAAGCTCTAGTGCGCATTACTTGCATAAATTATTACCAGTAATCAGTAATATACAAACTATGGTGTCCATGATCCATCATTTAGCAAAAAAAACTGTAGTGTCCATCACAAAATATAACGAAGTTACTTTTCTCAACCACAAAAACAAATACACTGATAGTACGTTATTCCTCTGCTTAATTCAAGTGACTTCTCTTCTCTGTTTGAAAATTTATTTTGCAGCAGTAAATAGATCTTCATTCATCAGTATTCTGTATGCTTTTGGTCTGCTATGTGTAATCCGCTTTCTTTGCTAATTATATCCTGCAAAAAGAAAAACCTCTAACAGATGACTGGGTAGATAGTGTTGGCTTTGTAATGTACTTTAAGTGTTAATGTATTTTGAGGAAGAAAAAGAGCGGAAAAGATGATCCTCTTTTCCTATTGTAATTACTTGTCAGTTGTCGGTAGCCATTTCCCCCAGTTTCCACTATGATGCATGATTTTTAATTATATTAACTTATAACTGAGTGTTCAACTATGGATATGAGTTCTACTAAGAGGAAGATGGAAATTTTGAGAAAATTTAAGCTAATTACTGCTGAACAAGTACAAAGCGACAGTGGGAGAGCTGAATGTCTATCTTTTACTTGTCATATGATCCCTGTATTAGTATAGGAGTTGTACATGACTACACCAATCCTTGCTAAGGTTTTGTTTTCTAATTAGCACTCACATCTTCTCATAAGATACTTTGCCACTGTTAAATGTGTGTATTTCTCATGGTTATAGAAAATTTCTTCTGTTTTATCATTTTACTACAATTAAATTAGTAATATCCCAAGGTGGCGAAGTAATATAAAACCTTTAAAATTCGTCTTTGGCACGTGCTCATTAATTTATCAGAGAATAAATAGGTAAACTGAGAGAGGGTGAAAAGGAGAAAAGAAAACAAATGATGATTTTGTAGATTTATCAACATGTTATATAATTCTTTTGATCTTGCAGGAATTGTAGTATCTGGAGGGATGAAAATTCCCCAAACTCTGGCAACACCGGATTAATGGACAGTTCATGTGGTTCGAAGTAGAAGAGACATAACCGATGTGTGGAGATGCATTAACTTCTGTAGAGTTCTGACACACTGTGATCTAAATTGAGATCCGCACCCATCTTCAATTTCTGTTTGTATTTAGCTCTATTCAGATTTCTATGAAGTAAAGTCAGGTCATCTGGTGGATTATTTTACATCAGTAACATTGAGTGCCCTTATTGAATGTTGGGAAATAACGAGGTCCTTCAGATGCAAATAGGTAGGTTTTGGTCGTGAATTAGCAGACACTTGCTTTTACCCGTATTGTACACATTTTGCTCATCTTTGTAAATTGTTAGTCATATATTTTAGTTGTGAACTGTAGCGGTACATTGGTGATGATGAGGATCAAAGAATTAATATTTTAATTGGGATTTGGCTATGTGTTGGAGAGGACACAAACATAAGTTATGAAGCTTACTTCGACAACGAGAAATAAAGGAGTGATGGATGAAGTTGGACAAGTAGCTGATTATTATATAATTATTAATTAGAATTTTGATTACAAAGTTTTACCTTTCACTTGAAAGAGTTTTTCTTGTTTTAAGGACTTAGAATTTTATTTCCTTATTTGAATTTGATTTTTGTCCTTTTTCTATTTGGATTTGGTTTTTAAATTTGTTCCCGGGATGAATTCAGATATTGGCTAAATTTTTGACTGTTCACGAGTATTGTTCACGAGTTACTGTTTATCGGCACTGTTCACAAGTACTGTTCATCAGATTATTTTTTTCTAATTTTTCTTATGACTACGGATGAATTGCTCAGAAAATTACTTGAAAAGTTGGATGAGATTGATAAACATCCTCAAAAGTTTGCTAATTTAATGGGATCACAATTTGATGTATTGGGTAAAATTTTACTTGAGGTGAAAGATAGTGATTAAGTCTTTGATTCTGGCATAGAACTTGATTATTTTACAGGTCTGGTAGCACAGAAGATATTGTTAAATGGGTTACACAAGTCGATAAGTTTTCTGCTTATACAGGTTGGACTGAAACGAAATTATTCAAGATGGAAGCGCTTAAACTTACAAAGAAAGCAGATTTGTGGTTTGATAATCTAAACGCAAAAAGAGTTAGATCTGGAAAAGAAAAGATTATGACTTGGACATCATTGAAGAAGAAACTTCGTACACAATGTATTTCTTTGGATTATAAATTAGAATGTATAATGAAGATGACATCCCTCTTGAAAGGTACTATGAGTGTTTCTGAGTTTATTTCTGAATTTGATAGATTGCGCCTTATTTGTGACTTGGAGGAGACAAAAACAATGAAAATTGGAAGATTTATTCGTGGATTGAATTTGCCTATTTATTGAAAGGTTAAATCAAGTCCATATATATTGTTTAATGATGTATGCAATCTTACTTTGGAATTTGAATCTTATCAACAAGAGGAGCAAGATGAGAAACTGAAGTCTTCCTTTAACAAGCTTGATCTTGCAAAAGAAACTCTAGAAGATTCCTGTTGGGTATGTGTTATTGTTTAAGCTTATAAATACTCCTCTCATGTAATCTATTAAGACATACAATGATGATATAAAATTTTTGTTTTGAGATAACTATGAGTAATTTTTCTTTTCTCTAAACTTCGATTACTGGATTATTTTGAAAGTTAGATTCAAATTTAGTTTCTGGATTGATATAAAAAAAATTTGAGATTCAAAGTTCACGTTTCTGGATTGATTGTATTTTTTTGAAATATCCTTTTATTCTTGTTTTCATTCTTATTCTTTGTGGAGCGATCCACAAGAATTGGTAGGTTGCCAACAGTAAAGTAAAAGAATTCTGGTAGGTTGCCAGTAGTAAAGTAAAAAAAAATCAGTTAACTTAACTTTGCGAATTAGAAACTTATGTATGGTAGTGCTTTTCTTTATGTTCATTTTCTGTTTCAGTCTTGACCAGATATTTACTCTGCAAGTATGGGACTTGCTTAGGGTTTTTTCATAAATATATCAAAACTAACACTTTGGAAATGTATGAAGTAAAATCATAGATAAAAATTACTAAAATAAAATCAAAACATATAACCTAAAAAAAAACCTACTTTTACAATACATCCCAAATATAGGCCTAAATATGATAGATTATTTCCTGAAAAGGTGTGATCGTTCCTTCCCTATAATAAATAATGTGCATTGATGTTATTTGTAAGATTAGGCAGTTCTGGTTTAAACTAGGAATATGTTTATAGACTAGGAGTATGTTTTCATGATCTTCACATCTCAAATTAGACCTGGAAATAAGATATTCAATTTTCCCCCTAGGTAACTCCTCATTGGTAATTTCAGATCTTGGAAGTGGAGCAAATGGTGACAACATAGTGCCCTGGACACTCCGTTACTCGAGCATTTATTTGTGAGAACAGACATGTCTTTGGAGTATGGATAGTTTGATCTAGGATTTGTGCTCAATCTTGTGTTTTAAACAATCTGATGATGGAGAGTCTTTTAATGGAGCTTTTGTTTGTGAGAATGGACATGTTGGAGTATGAGAATATTTAATATTTTAACTGAGCTTATTCTTGCTGGTTGCTCGCCTACCTGATTGAGACGGCACTCCCTGTTGGCACACAGTTGAAGTCCTCTGGTTATAAACTAACCTTTTTGCCTCATCAGATAACAAACACCAGGCTTCTCAGACAAGCTTAAATGCACCATCCACACCAACATACTTGCTTTTATCATGGCGACGAGCCAACTTCCTGAACTGTTTCTTTATTGTTCCACCGTCCTCAGATGAATAGCTTTCACCTAAAACACCATATCAATCCATTTTTCCTCTAATGAAAATTTCTGATGCAATACAGAAATCAAGTATTGTCAACAATTGGGAAAGACCCTCAGGAGGAGGATAAAAAGTCTGCGTCTTTAATGCAATTATTTTTGCTCGATCTACCTAATCTCTATTACAATCTATCTTACCTAAACAAGATCTTATCACCAAAATTGACCAAGAGGGCTGTAACAGGGAACATAAAATACGCAAATAACATATTCTAGAAGATATATGTCTCATTTTGGTTGGAAATGAGGTCCAAATAATCATTAATTACCTGATTCAGACAAGAGACTAGAACAAAATCATATCATCAAGGAAATGCTTTAAACAAAAAGAAAAGGTTTTAATGGGAACAATGGCCAGTAGTAAAACACAACTAATGACTATAGGTAGCATATCTTCGATAACAGCTAATATTTCATTTATTCTTATAAAGTGCAGCTTGAGCTCTCCGATTACTTGCTCTCTTAAAATTTTTGTTTACTATCAAGATTTTAGTTCTGAATATATTGTTCTATTCTACTGGTTCAACCAAGCAGGTAATCTAAGCACCAAGAATGATGTTTATATATACAATTGCAGAACCAAGATATGATAGATGTGAGGGCTAAACGAGATTTTTTTTATAGCTAATATATTTTTGAGAATTTTGATTTTAATGAAGGCTAAAACTAACTTTTATAAGGTACTTATATGCAAAAAAAATTTGACGAACAAGCGTAAAATTCAATAAAATATTGAAACCTAGCCCGAACAAACCTCCGAACTACCAACTACAATAGCCGTTTTATTTTCAGGTCGTTTAACACATAGTTTAATCTAAAAAGTATTACACCCATCTTCAATTTCTGTTTGTATTTAGCTCTATTCAGATTTCTATGAAGTAAAGTCAGGTCATCTGGTAGATTATTTTACATCAGTAACATTGAGTGCCCTTATTGAATGTTGGGAAATAACGATGTCCTTCAGATGCAAATAGGTAGGTTTTGGTCATGAATTAGCAGACACTTGCTTTTACCCGTATTGTACACATTTTGCTCATCTTTGTAAACCGTTAGCCATATATTCTAGTTGTGAACTGTAGCAGTACATTGGTAGGCTGCCAGCAGTAAAGTAAAAGAATTATGGTAGGTTGCCAGTAGTAAAGTAAAAAAAATCTGTTAATTTTGTGAATTAGAAACTTGTGTATGGTTGTGCTTTTCTTTGTGTTCATTTTTTGTTGAACTGCTCAGTCTTGACCAGATGTTTATGTTAGAAAATGTGGAAATTACACCCCACATTGTCGAGTCATTTTGAGCCGCGTTTGAATGGTTGATTGTTGCGTGTGTACAACGAGTGACGCTTAAAATGTGCTCTCCTACGAGATTTTTCCGAGACACTTTGAATCACTCAAAATGATTAAGGGATGTGTGAGATATGATTATCCAAAGATGCTCCTTTAAGATTGAAAAATGAGTTATAAAACCTTAAGTGCCACATTGAAAAAGAAAAGAATTTTCCTTAGTTTTATATAGCACCACACATATGTAGTGTTCACTTATGTTGTTTATGTGTTGCTACATAACCTACGCGGGGTGCAAATTGTGGGCTTTCGAGTGGCAATTCGAGGCTTGCGAAACATTCGAGCTTGCCCGCGTGTGTGACGTGCGGACACGAATATAGCAGAAAATTGGGCAGAAATAACGCCGGACTAGTTTTTTTAATTTTAATTTTCCGCTGGACCTGGGCTCAAATAAATTGACCTACATTTTTATCTTTGTGTCGGTCGAATTAATTAATTAATTATAATTAATTGAACACAACCTAATTAATTAACGCGTTTTAATTAATTATGGTAATTGTGTAGCGTACAAGTTTTTCATCCATATATAAACACCTCTAGGGTGTTAGGGTTAAACACACAAATACACAACCGTTCCTAAACACCTATCCTCTAACCCACGATAGTTTCTTGCTCGCTTTCAAGCTCGCTGAGAGTGCCGACCTTCGGCGTCGCCACTGCAATCCGTTTTATCCTGGGAGGTTTTTTGCTCGCACAATACGGTGAGGGCTAATAAGCTTTAAGGAGACAGTTCCGCACTGGACTCAGGTTTTTATATCCTTCGCAATACGCTTCCTGTCTCCGTTCCGTTTCTATTATTTGATTATCTGTTTTGCATGCATACACCTAGATTGTTGATAACAGTTTACTCTGCAAGTATGGGACTTGCTTAGGTTTTTTTCATAAATCTATCAAAAACGACACTTTTGAAATGTCAGAAGTAAAATCATAGATAGGAATTACTCAAATAAAATCAAAACATATAACCTACACAAAAACCTACTATTATGATACATCCCAAATATAGGCCTAAATTGGATAGATTATTTCCTGAAAATGTGCGATCGTTCCTTCCCTCTAATTAATAATTTGCATTGATGTTATTAGTAAGATTAGGCAGTTTTTGGTTTAAACTAGGAATATGTTTATAGACCAGGAGTCTGTTTTCATGATCTTCACATCTCAAATTAGACCTGGCAATAAGAGGTTCAATTTTTCCCCTAGGTAACTCCTCATTGGTAATTTCAGATCTTGGAAGGGGAGCAAATGATGACAACATAGTGCCCTGGACACTCGGTTAATCGAGCATTTATTTGTGAGAACGAACATGTCTTTGGAGTATGGATAGTTTGATCTATGATTTGTGCTCAATCTTGTGTTTTAAACAATCTGATGACGGAGAGTCTTTTAATCGAGCTTTTGTCCGTGAGAATGGACATGTTGGAGTATGGAAATATTTAATACTTTAACTGAGCTTATTCTTGCTGGTTGCCGGCCTACCTGATTGAGAGGACACTCCCTGTTGGCACACATTTGAACTCCTCTGGTTATAAACTAACTTTTTTGCCTCATCAGATTACAAACACCAGGCTTCTCAGACAAGCTTAAATGCACCATCCACACCAACATACTTGCTTTTATCATGGCGATGAGCCAACTTCCTGAACTGTTTTTTATTGTTCCACCGTCCTCAGATGAATAGCTTTTACCTAACACACCATATCAATCTCTCCTCTATTTAAAATTTTCCCTGCAATACAGACATCAAGTATCGCCAACAATTAGGAAAGACCCTCAGGACGAGGATAAAGAGTCTGCGTCTTTAATGCAATTAGTTTTGCTCGATCTGCCTCATCTCTAGTACAATCTATCTTACCTAAACAAGATCTTATCACCAAAATTGACCAATATGGATGTAACAGGGGAACATAAAATACACAAATAACATATTCTAGAAGATATATGTCTCATTTTGGTTGGAAATGAGGTCCAAGTAATCATTAATTACTTGATTCAGACAAGAGATTAGAACAAAATCATATCAAGGAAATGGTTTAAACAAAAAGAAAAGGTTTTAATGGGAACAACAGACAGTAGTGATAGTATAGATAGCTCCTAGAACGGCAAGGTCCAGACTCCTAACTCCATCCAGCTCCGTACGCTACTAGTCCAGACTAGTCTAGTCCCGCACGCCCAACCTTGGGAAGTCCCAGCACGTGAGGTTCATGCCAAAATGAAGGAGATCCTTAGAACATTCCTTAACCACTCCAATCCTGGCACGTGTAAAGCATCCACCCGGTATAGGTGTCCTCCGCTCCTAGAACCAACGACCACGATTTAAAGGTACCAACCCCAAAACCCTATACTTGGGCTATAAATAGCCAAAAAAGGTAAGGTTTTGGGGTAAATCACTCTCTTACACTCATATACACACACAACCACCTTGCATTCATATCTATCTTCATCTTTCCCAAAAGCGAGTTCTTACTCTCACACCAGAGGTGCCGCGGGACCCAAACTCCCCTTCCGGTATTATTTTGTGGGAGCCCCACGACAACTACACCTCCACAGCGGCGAAGGATCCAGGCACGACGTCGAAGGAGCAACCCCGCTGCCAGTAGTTATCATTTGGTGCTAGAAGGAGGGTCGAACCTCCTTAGGTCTCGGTGCCCCTGGATTCGCCTTCATCAACAAACTCTTGAAAGAGTCCATTACTTTAACTTATAAAAACCCAAGGAACCAAACTCTCTCATAAATATGAATGTTGTTTATTTAAGCCACGTTTGTGTGTGCTCGTTATTTTAGGCCATGTTTGTGTGAGTCCAGTTTCGTGGATTTAAGCCACGTTTGTGTGTGCTATTGATAGTTTCGATTGTTTTAGAACCCCAAATTTGCTTTAGTTTGCAGATTGTCTTTGTGTCCTAAAACCCAGCTGCACTCTTTCTACCATATTATTAACCAGTCACAGAAGATTGTTTGAACTAGTCCCAGAAAGCTATTTGTTATTGTCTTGGATAGTTTTTGCAATTTTCAAAAAGCAACCTTAGATCAATATTATTAGTCGAAATTTTTTGTTAGTTATTGTTGGTATTTTTGAGACAATGGCAAGAGCAGGAAAACATACTTCTCGAAGACCCTCTGCTAGCACTCATGTCCAGGAGCCGGACCACTCCCAGGCTCATGACCCGGGAGCCGACCAAGAAACATTCCAGGAGCAACCATTGCAACACACTCCAGTTATGGAGAGGGTTGTCAACACCCGGGGACATCAGGAGCCTTATTGAGCTGAACCAATATAAGTACACCAATGTCCCAGTGGCTGAGGAGCATATGGCCAATCTCACAAGTGATGAGCTAGCAGAAGCATTCCGGCTCTTCAGACAGGAGCAAGCCTGGATCCAGGAAGAAGCCGAACTTAAGGAAGAATTGGAGGAGTCCGGGGACTCCCAACAATCTAAGAGATATGTCTTTGACCGAATTGGAGCTAAGAAGAAGAACAAAAAAGATCCGGGCAATAATAAAGAAACAAAAGCAACCAAGCAAAAAAGGTTAGAAGAGATGCACGAGCAAATCAGAAAAGAGGAAGAAGCAAAGCTCGAACTAAAGATTCAAATAAAAATGCAGTTATAAGAGGAGAAACTACTGGCCAAATGTAGGATTAAGAGGACCCAGAGGGATTCTACTCCGGAGCTCATTTCTGATGACGAAGGTGAGGAGAAGTAGAAAGATATAAATGATATGATGTATGAATTATAAAGGAAAATGGACAGGGACTCGGGAATGGAAATTGGGGAAACGTTAACTCCTTTCAGTCACTCCTTGGAGTCTATCCCCAGGCAGCGGTTAACATCAGGATAAAAAATTCAAGCAAAGCCAGTAGAACCAAGAAAGACAAGCTACTCCAATTTTCCAGAGGTTTGGTCCTAAGTCAGAGTCCAAAAGCGATCCAGGACCAATGCAGCAGTCCCGGGAGCCAAAGCAGGAGCCGGACTGGACCTCTCAACATGTTTCGAGAGGAAATCTTGAAGGAGATAAAAGACAAATCATTTTATTATCCTCCGAAGCCAATGCAAACTCCTCTAGAAATCAGACCTTATAATAGGCAGTGCGATTATCTTGAGACACATGGCCACAAGACTGAGAACTGTTTATCACTCAAGTACTTCATCGAGGAGAGAGTAAAGAAAGGAAACCTGAACAAGTACTTGGTCCGGGACAGCAACAACAGAGGAGAGGGGCAGAAGAAAGGAAAAAATATAGTTAATATGGGCGTAGGAGGCTCCCACTCCCCACCACGAAGCCCAGACTTCAGCGATGAAGTGCTCTCAATCCAATCACTCCAAGATATGGTAATATCCTTCAGCAGTAAGGACTATGAAGGAGTCAATCCCCACCACAATACGGCTTTAGTTGTCACCTTGGACATCTTTGATAATAAAGTAAGAAGAATGTTGATAGACAAAGGTTCCTCGATAAATATTCTCTTTAAGCATACAGTGGATCAAATGCAGTTAGGGAGCGTTCACTCAAATGATTGCCAGGAAGACCTACTCTATGGGTTCAGACATAATCTAGTCCCGATCAACGGGACCTTATACCTACCTGCCATTTTTGGAACTGCTCCCAACCAAGTAACTCATGTAATCAAGTTCTATGTCATCAACACTCCTTCATCGTACAACGAAATCATTGGCAGGTCAGCTTTAACTATGATGCAAGCAATAACTTCAATCTCCCATCTCAAAATCAAGTTCCCAACACCGACCTGAGTCGGAGAAATTAAAGGAGATTATGGAGTTGCCGAGACATGCTACAGTCAGGGCTTAGTCATGGTAGAAACCCACCAGGATAACAAAAGGAAGGCCACAGTCCTTCGCAGATAGCAAAACATCAAGAAGCACTGCCCCCGCCCAAGGGAAGAAACAATAAAAGAAGTCCAACCTATTGAATCAAATCCGGATCTAGAAGCAACCAAGCTAAATCGGAAGAACTGATAAGCAACCAAGTCATGGTAATCGACAAGGCCAATCCGGTCCTAGACCAAGCCAGTCCTACCATGCAAGCAACCAAAGATAAAGGATCAGAAAAAAGTTAGCTCATATTTAAAGAAGAACTCCGAAGCCCGAGTTCATCAAATGGTCTCAACAAAAGATCAAGCAAAAATTGAGGCCGCAGTCGAAATAGAGGAAGTTCAGATTGAGGAAAACAGTCCTAACAGAAAGGTGAGAGTTGGGTCAGGACTTGAAGAGTCCTTTAGAGAAGAACTGGTGTTCTTGCTTCGGGAGTACAAAGAAATCTTTTCCTGGAGTCCAAGAGACATGCCCGGACTGCATCAGTCCATAACAATGCATAGTTTGGATGTCAATCCCAACAGAAAGCCGGTCAAGCAAAAAAGAAGAAACTTTGCCCCAGAAAGGCAAAAAACAATAGATGAAGAGGTGGAGAAGTTGCTCAAAGCAGGTATTATCAAGGAAATCAAGTATCCAGAGTGGTTAGCAAATGTTGTCATGGTGAAGAAGTCAAACAGAAAATGGAGAATGTGTGTGGACTACACTGATTTGAATGATGCATGCTTGAAGGACCCATACCCTCTCCCTAATATCGATCAGATGATAGATGCCACATCTGGACACATCATGCTAAGTTTCATGGACACTTTCTCCGGGTATAACCAGATCAAGATGAACCCGAAAGATGTACCTAAGACAACATTCATAACTCACAGAGCAGTCTACGCTTATGTGATGTTGCCATTTGGACTGACAAACGCAGGATCCACTTACCAAAGAGCCATGAACAAGATATTCAAGTCCCAGATCGTGAGAAACTTGGAGTCCTACATTGACGATATGATTTCTAAGTCCACAACCATCCCAGGACACATAAAATATCTGAGAGAATATTTTGACAACCTGAAAAAGAATGAACTCAAACTGAATCCAGAGAAATGCACCTTCGGAGTTGGAGCAGGAAAGTTCTTGGGGTTCATGATTAGCAACCGAGGAATAGAAGCTAATCCGAAGAAAATAAAAGCAATCCAGGAAATGAAGGCTCCCATGACTCAGAAAGATGTGCAGAAGCTAGCGGGATCACTAGCAGCACTTAAAAGATTTATTTCCAAACTAGCAGAATGATGCTTACCATTCTTTGATCTACTCAAAGGAGTAAATAACAAGAAGGAAGTCAATTGGAATCCGGAGTTCCATAAAGCATTTGAAGAAATCAAGTCCTACCTCTCAAAGCCACCAGTCCTAATTAAGGTCCAACCAGGAGAGCCTCTCTACCTATACTTATCAGCGGGTGCACTAGCAGTCGAGGCTGCCTTAATCTGGGAAGAAAATGGAAGAAGCAACCAGTTTACTATATAAGCCAAGTACTTAAAGATGTAGAGACCAGGTACCCAAGGCTAGAAAAGTTTGCCTTCGCTTTGGTCACAACATCAAGAAAACCCAGACACTACTTCCAAGGAAGAGAAATCAAAGTGGTCATAAATCAGCCTCTAAGGAAGATAATTCACAAGCCGGATGTCTCGGGAAGGCTAGTCAATTGGGCGGTGGAGTTAAGTCAGTTCAATCTCTGCTTCGTTCCTAGAATGACCATCCAAGCTCAAGCACTGCAGATTTCATAATTGAATACAACTTCCCAGAAGAACCGGGAATAATAAACATAGATCCAGAGATAGATCAAGCTGCAAACCCAGGATCCTGGACCTTGAAAGTAGATGGCTCATCAACAAGCGAAAGGTCGGGAGCCGGACTAATCCTAACAAGTCCTGAGGGATTCACGATACAGAGAGCTATATCAATCGGCTTCCCGACAACAAACAACCAGGCAGAGTATGAAGCATTGATTGCAGGACTAAAGCTCTCTAGGACTCTGAAGGTCCAGGACTTGAAAATATACAACGACTCCCAAATAGTGGTCAAACAAACAAATGGAGAATACATAGCAAATGATCCTATTCTGTAAAAGTATCAAGCACTTGTTCAAAGCTACCTAGGTTCAATTCCGAAACATCAAGTCCTGCAGATATGTCGAGAAGAAAATGAGGAAGCGGATATTCTATCCAAGTTAGTCCGGAACTCATCAAATCTGGATTGCTCAGTTTACTTTGAAGAACTCCCAAAACCATCTATTGATTCCAAAGAAGTCTTGGAGATCGAAAGCAACCAGAACTGGATGACTCCTCTTATCAACTACTTAGAAAAAGGAAAACTCCTGGAAGACAAAGGAAAATCTCAAAGACTAAAAGCTAAAGCAGCCAAGTTCTTCCTTGAAGAAGGACTACTATACCGCAGGACCTTCTCATCTCCTATTCTAAAGTGCATCGAACTAGAAGAAGCTAAGTACTGTTTAATGGAAGTCCATGAAGGGATATGCGGAGATCACATGTCCACAAAGGCCCTAGCTCACAAGATCATAAGACAAGGCTAATACTGGACAACTATTCACTAAGATGCAGTTGAGTTTGTGAAAAAATGCAAGGAATGTCAACTCTTCACCAATGTATCCCGGATAAGCCCAGTCCTACCTCCATCAATCCTATCTCCAATCCCCTTTGCTGTCTGGGGTATTGACATCATGGGACCCTTTCCCCGGGCCAAAGGAGACCTCAGGTAATTATTAGTTTCAATTGATTACATGACCAAATGGGTTGAAGTGAAGGCAATGAGGACCATAAACCAGCAGGACTTCATAAAGTTTATGGACAATATTTTAATGAGGTTCGGGATTCCAAGAGTCCTAATATCAGATAATAGACCACAATTTATCAGATCAGAATTCGAGTCCTACCTCTAGGAGCGCGGGATCAAGCACAAAAGGTCATCGGTAGCATATTCCCAAGGAAATGGTCAAGTGGAAGTCACAAACAGAATCCTACTCCGAGGCATTGAGAAAAGGTTCAAAGAAAGCAAAAGAAAATGGCCAGAAGAACTGCCAAGCGTATTGGGGTCCTACAGGACAAGCCCCCAGACAAGCACGGGAGAAACTCCTTTCAAACTAGCTTATGGTACAGAAGCAATGCTACCTATTGAGGTGGCATCTCCTTCTCAAAGAGCAATAAACTTCGATGAAGTAGCCAATGAAGAAGGACTCAGAAAAAACATAGAGCTAATTGATGAAGTCAGGGACCAAGCTGTAGAAAAGATGGAGAGATATAAGGAGAAAACAAAAGAACATTTCAGTAAGAAGTCCAGAGTCAAAACTTCCAAGTTGGAGACCTGGTTCTTTGAGACACAGCAACATCAGATCCTACAAACACTGGAAAGTTAATGCCGAAATGGGAAGGGCCATATAAGGTAAAAGAAGTCCTGAGGCCAGTGACCTATAAATTGATGAACATGGATGGCTCATAAGTCCCCAATACCTGGCATGGACTCAGACTAAGGAAGTTCTACCAATAGAAAGAAGAAAATAAAGAAACCAAAATCTTGTAGCCTATATGGCAAGCAACCGGTTTATATCTTGTATGAATGAAGTTTCAGATTAATGAAAAACATTTCTCTATATTACATTTTCATAGACTTATCCACAAAAGCATCCACTAGTCCGGACCAATAATGGGTCAGTACTAGAGCATACGTATTTACTTAGAATTAAATTTCTAAGTTAAATAGCATCCACTAGCCCGGACAAGTAATGAGTCAGGATTAGAGCAAACATATTTACTTAGAATTAATTTTTTAAGTTAAACATCATCCACTAGTCCGGACAAGTAATGGGCCGAGACTAGAGCAAACATATTTACTTAGAATTAATTTTCTAAGTAAAACATCATCCACTAGTCCGGACAAATAATGGGTCTGGACTAAAGTAAACATATTTACTTAGAACTAATTTCCAAAGAAAAACAACATCCACTAGTCGGGGCAAATAATGGGTCTGGACTAGAGCAAACACGTTTACTTAGAATTAATTTTCTAAGTAAAACAAAATCCACTAGTCCGGACAAGTAATGGGTCTGGACTGGAGCAAACACATTTACTTAAAATTAATTTTCTAAGTAAAACATAATCTATCAGTCCGGACCAATTATGAGCCTGGACTAAAGCAATCATTATTACTTATATTTATTTTTATAAGACAAAAATAATCTATCAAGGCAAACATAAAAGCAAACAAAAGCAAATATACCATAGTTAACCGCACCAAACGGGCCCGGAACAAAACCAATATGAAAGTTACAGAATAAACAATAGTTTTAAAGCCAGAACAAGTTCAGAATTCTAATATGAATCTACGTGTCCGGAGCAACTAGAGGGAGGAAACTAGGACAAGGACCGTCGAAGGCTCCGGCTCCCCGAGTCCGACTTCAATGTTCTGCTTTGCGTTAATGAACTCTCCGCAAAAGCTATCAAAATCGGCCTCGGGATCTGTCTTTATATGCCTCTCAGCAATAATCTAGCAACGCCCTATCTCCGTAGCTCCAACATTTGTAATAGCCCTATAATATTCATCATATTTCTTAAAGGCTTCAATAATCTCCGCCTCGGGCCTCATGGCAGATATTTGTTTCCGGAGCTCAGCCAATTCTGATTTCAGATCAGTAGCCTCCTTCTCAGCATTCTTGGCCCGGACTGTCACATCACTAAGATATTTGTTCAGCCCGGACAAAGAAGTGTCCTTAACAAAAATTTGATCCTTTAGCTCAGCAAGTTCTATATTCTTGTCAACTATGGTCTCCGAAGCATGCTTCAGATTATTATAAGCAATAGCAGCAGCTCCGGCCATATAACCACCAAGCTACAGAAAAACAAAAGAAGGAACTTAGAAAAAATCTAAGGCGAAAAAAGAGAAATAGAAAAAATACGAAAAGGTAATATTCCTGGCCCCACATCCGGGTACATTCTTTTATTGTCATATAAAATCCGGAGTCATTCATATTTTTCCACTCCTCCTGAGATGGAATTCCAGCCATGAAACGGGCAATCCTTTCTTCGAGCCCCGGACTACTCCTTTCCCGAGGCTCCTCCTCCGGTCCCTTTCCCTTATCTCTCCTGGACTCAGCAGTAGCAACAACCGGAGACTTCTCATTCCAGGGAGGCTTCGACCCAACACTCCGAAGCCTCTTCCTCCTCCAAACAACATCCACTTCAGGAACCTCTCCCAATGACTCAATTTCCTCCAGATTTTCAAACTCATCACCAGTTTCAACTTCCTCCTCCTTCTCCGGAACCCTTTCCCGCTCACCAGACTCCGGTCTCGATACAACATTACTCTGAGAGCCTTCTTCTCGAGGTGAATTGGATCAGGACCTAGCAACAGATGCCTTCTTCTTCTTCAGCTTGAAGGCAGTCCCTAAACCTTTCAAAGCATCACTATAGGCAGAGGAAGACATGTCTGGATTGTAAAAAAGGCAAACCTGCCAAAATATAAATGAGCACAAATCAACACAAGTACTTTGCAAAAACATACATAAATTGACAAAATAAAACAAAGTCCAGAATGTAAGGTAAACACATACATCCTATCCTGTTCATGGTTTTATGAATCATAAAAGTATCCCGGGTTAGCTGAAACCCAAGACACTCACAAAAAGAAAAGACAATCCAGATAGCGTCGCCCCGGAGAACGGCCCGAGGGAACCTAGTCCGGATTCCATCAGCAGCTATGTAAGGGAGATACTGCAGGTCAGCCCCCTCAACAAAATCAACTCTCGGTTCCAATGCTTCAACGAAGACTGCTGGATAACAGGCCTAAAGGAGGAACCGTATCCACACTCGGCATACCGAAACCTCAACTCGTATAACGGGGCTTGGCTGGACATGACCAAGCTAAAAATATGGTGCCAAAGCCAATAGGTTAGTTGAACCTTGAATTAATTGCAACTGGCAATGAACCAGCTCATCCACTTTATTCCGTTGGGAGTTATCTGCATCAGAGAGAGCTGGTACTCATACTTACACATGTGCTTCAGAAAAAGATGCCAGTACGGATTCCACCTGGACCGTAGATGCTCCAGCCACACCGGAGTCTATGATAGATCCTCTCTCCGGGCTCGGGCCATCTCCACTCAATCCGGGGATCCAACTGGAAGACAGCCCGAATTGAGGAATTTTGGGCCGCATGATCCAAAGCAGCATATTCTTCTTTCAGTTGGTACGGTTCCTTAGCAACTATGCTACCAGCAAACCTACGATCAAATTCAGCTTGATCATAGGGCCCTGGACCAACGTTTGGCTGCCTAGCGTATCCGGACCTGATACTCCTATAGTACCAACTATTCTCTATCTCCTCACTCTTAGTGATGAAGTAGTTCGACACATCAACCCATAAACCCTTCGGAGTGTAGGGCACTTTCCTAGGAGAAATTTTTCCTATCTTCAACTTTGTAATAGCGTTGGCATCCGAAGTGGACGTCTTCTTCCCATTTCAATGCGCTCATAATCAGTAGAAGAATCGGAATCTGACGGTCCCGAATAGCAGGAGATATATACCTTGGCACGAGCTTTAGTCCGAACCATATACCTAGAACAAATGACAACGGTTAGTCTAAATCCCTATAATTTATTTATCTTGCATCCTACAATGGTCCAGATTAACCTATGTTCAATTTTATTAAAGTTATAAGCACCCAGTCTGGGGACCCGGACCTAGAGATAAAAAATACAACCTCAACCTAAAAATCAGAAAAATCTCAAACAACAATCCGGACTACACAGTCACTATAACCCTAAAAGCACCAAAAGCTTATGTCCGGACTCAAGTTACAAACAGCCAATAACAATAGAAAACCAAACACAAAGCTACAAGTCCGGACTAAGCATTCAAGTCCGGACCCACCGAAAAAACTAATTCCAGAAACATCAACAACCAAAATCAAACACCAAATTATAACCAAAAAACAACATACACATATATGCATACACGCAACCTCAACCGAAAAACAAAAAACATAAACACAATACACACAATCAAACAACCAAAATAAAAACGAAACATGGTATAATTGATTGAAGAAAAAATGTAAAAAAAAGCACAAGAAGGAAAGACAAAGCTTACAAGAACATAGATTACAGAGTGATTGGGGACGACCACACAATGTTCGCAAAAACTCGAAAGCTCTTGTGGCAAATGACGAGAAAAATACAGAAAGAAGGAGAAAAAGAGAGGAAAATAGAAGTAGAGAAAAAAACAAAAACAACACAGGAGGGGGCTTTTATAGGCAAGGTGAATTCCTAAAGTCAGGGACACGTGGCCAAATCCTGGCCATCTATCACACAGAGATATATATACATAACAATATATCTATACACGGTAATTACTACTGTTAATTATTACAACACGTCTTTTTAAAAAGGACAACTGTAATAATTTAAATCATTAGGGGGAAAAGCCCCAAAACCGTTTCAACTTCAAGTCCGGAGCCGTGAACCTAACACAATCCGGACTGGGGGCAAGCAGAACTTAAATTCTTCTAAAGACATCAAAACTTAGTCCAATTGGCTGAACTTAACACAATCCAGACTGGGGGCAAGCAAAACTCAAATTCTTCTAAATACATCTAACCTTAGTCCTGATTGGCCGAACTCAACACAATCCGGACTGGGGGGCAAGCAAACCTCAAATTCTTCTAAATATATAAAACCTTAGTCCTGATTGGCTGAACTCAACACAATCCGGACTGGGGGGCAAACAGAGCTTAAATTCTTCTAAATACATTAAACCTTAATCCTGATTGGCTGAACTCAACACAATCCGGACTGGGGGCAAGCAGAACTTAAATTCTTCTAAATACATCAAACCTTAGTCCTGATTGGCTAAACTCAACACAATTCGGACTGGGGGCAAGCAGACCTCAAATTCTTCTAAATACATCAAACCTTAGTCCTGATTGGCTGAATTCAACACAATCGGACCGGGGGGCAAGCAGAACTCAGATTCCTATAAATAGAATCAACCTTGCTCCCCCATCCAGAAAATCTGCATAAGGGAGTGGGGGGCACATGATAGTACTGGTAGCTTCTAGAAGGGCCAGGTTCGGACTCCTAACTCCATCCAGTCCCGCACGCTACTAGTTTAGACTAGTCTAGTCCCGCAAGCCCAACCTTGGGAAGTCCCAGCACGTGAGGCACATGCCAAAACGAAGGATATGGACATTTGTTATTCATTAATCATGAGCACAATCAGGGCACGTTCCAGGAGATCCTTAGAACATTCCTTAACCACTCCAATCCTGACACGTGTAAAGCATCCACCACGTTCAGGTGTCCTCCACTCCTGGAACCAATGACTACGATTCAAAGGTACCAACCCCGAAACCCTATCCTTGGGCTATAAATAGCCCAAGAAGGTAAGGTTTTGGGGTAAATCACTCTCTTACACTCATATACACACACAGCCACCTTGCATTCATATCTATCTTCATCTTCCCCAAAAGCGAGTTCTTACTCTCACACCGGAGGCGCCGCGGGACCCAAACCCCCCTTCCGGTATTATTTTGTAGGAGCTCCACGACATCTACAACTCCACAGCGACGAAGGATCCAGGCACGGCGTCGAAGGAGCAGGCTCGCCACCAGGAGTTATCAAGTAGTAAAACACAACTAATGACTATAGGTAGCATATCTTCGATAACAACTAATATTTCATTTATTCTTATAAAGTGCAGCTAGAGCTCTCCGATTACTTGCACCAAGCTAATATTTCATTTGTTTATTTATCAAGATTTTAATTCTGAAGATATTGTTTTATTCTATTGGTTCAACCAAGCAGGTAATCTAAGCACCAAGAATGATGTTTAATCTTTTCCTCTCATGTGCAAAGCATGCATTTCTAGTATAAATTGCTCTTCATCTTTTACAATCCAATATTATTTACGAAATTAAAGAGTCTTCATGTATAAAATAATAAAATCAATTAAATACTAGTAATCAAAGTGTATTTTTGTCGAGTAACCATCTATGAAATAATTACGGGAATTATTACCCTTTTATATTCGTACGAATTTTGTGATTTACAGGTACGGTAATTTGGAGCACTAATATCGACAATTTTTTTTAGACATCAAAGTCTTATTGTTTAAGTGTCCAGAGTCAACATGCGTGCCTTGATAAATTTTCTTAAATGAACGAAACTCTTTTTCTTGTGTGCGGTATTCCAATACGATTTATGTACGAAAAAATCTTTATTAACAAAAAAATAAAGTATGAATTTCGGATATCCAATATATTTGGGAAAATATAAATTAAATACTATTCAACATATCTTAAAAAATATATCTAATTTTTTTGTTTTCCTTTTTAAACATTTTTTCTACGACTTCATAGTCTTTATAGGAAAATTATTCTAGATTATCAAGAGATAATCTTCACATTAAAAAGAATAATATACTCCCGGAAATAGGGCCGAACAGAACCGAACCTAGATATTTTAGTTTGATTTGGTTTAAGATTTTCAATTTTTTTAAATTATTTTGGTACAAATTATGTCGGTTTGATTCGGTTTCTTAGAATATTGATTCGGTTTTAATTAAATTAACCGAATTATACACACACTATAAAATGTAACACTATTTACAACAACTCTTAGTATTTTAATAGAACTGACCGAATGCTCAGCCCTACCCACAAGATATGTAAAATAATTATATTGTTCTTTGTACAAGAAGGATGACTATGAAATGTAGCACTAGTTGGTTGTATTCACCGTAACTCTAGTTAGTTTTCATATGTATCAAAATAATTTTGAGTTAAATGACAATCTTTTTGTCAAAATCATTTGAGTTATATTTGAGTTCAATGACGATTCTTTTATAAAAATAATTTTTGGTCTCACAAAAGAATGTACTAAAATGAATATATTTCTTTTTATTAAATAAACCTACTTACTTAAAAAAACCTACTTACTTTGCCTGTTCCAAAATTAATGAAAATATTAAAACAATGATTGAGAAAAAAGTAATTTTACTTCGAAGATCTTCTACCAAATTTAAGTGGATAATTGATGATAAATTATAATTTTCTGGTGCGCCACATACACATTCTATATTATTTTTAAAAAGTCAACGATCATTAAAATTTTACTATTGTCACAACTGTATGGGGCCACTTTATAAAATTAATAATTATTTGGACACACCTTAATCCCAAAACCAAAAGTCCAAAATTAAAATCTTAGTTTCATTTCACCATATTTGCAGATATGGTGAAGTGAACACACATCGACTCGACTTCAATTATGGTTTACCCAATGATACTAACTACGTCACCTCGACAACAAATGAAGGTGTTGTTTTTTGCGTGGAGTATTTGGTTCATTCTGGACTAAAAAGAATGGGAGCATGTTTTTTTTGTTAAAAGATACTTCTATTTAAAAATGCCCGTGCTTTATGTACATGTAAAATTTTAAAATCTTTTTTTAATCTTACAATTTATTTTAATCGAAAATTTCTACCGTGTTTAATTAATAGGTAATTTGTGATTGGTTTGACTTATCTAAAATGTGATTATTCATTGAACGATGTATAATTATGATCATGATATAAATATATATGTATGTATATATACTCTTATAATAAAAGCGAAATATTAAAAATTTGGTTGTTGGTCCTTGGTCACTTAATCTAGTGCCGTCAAATCAAATTGATGAGAACCGTTAAATATAATTTTCAAAATTATTATTCAAGTGATATCAAATCCAACAAACAACATATTATTTAAATTAAAATTTATATTATATAATGATAAAAATGATCATGCATCATATGAGTTATATACTAGTGTGTATATATACACACACATATGTTGTTTCATATTGTATTCTTTTTTATGACAATTACTGAAACGATTTATGTTCTTCGTTATAATTTATTCCGTTGATGATTTAAATGTTTTTAATTTTGTATTTTGTTTGATGTCAGTTGAAATTGCACCTGTTTATCAATTTTTTGCTTGATATTATTAGTTATGGTGATGAATTGAATGCCATGTAACTTATTATATGTTTGATTTTAGTTATTAAAATCCTTGTTTTGCTATTTTTTATTTAGTAATTACTTAATTTGGAGCTAGTACTCCCCCTGTCTAACTCATTTCTTTACAATATTTTTCACTTGACACGCATTTGAAGACTATTATAAGGTATAGTTCTGTAACTTAATTTTAAAATTTTATTTTTTATAAATTTTTGAACATTATACTTTTATTTAGAAGATAATTTTAAAAAAAATCTCAAAAACTATATTTTATAAGAGTTTTTAAGTACGTGTCGAGCCCCCGTCCCGTCCCCCAGTATAAAGAATTGGGTGGGACGGAGGGTGTATATCCTAAAAGTTTATTTTAGTTATAGTGATGACATGTTGTTTATTTCAATATAATTTTATAGTAGTTAATCGAAAAATTCGGCTAAGTTTATCGTTGATGAGATATTATAGTTATTTTAATATAATTTTGCTATAGAGTCTTCTTTGTAGACTTTTCGGTTTGCACACATGCATCTGATGATTAAGTTACAAAATCTTTTCATGATAATTAACATGACACCTACTTAATATACTCTTCTTTATTATCCATTTAAAAATCACACAGAATTTCTCAAACAACATTCAGTAACATAAAATGTTTTAAATCTGTATAAAATTTATCAAAAACAAAACTTCTTATACTTATATAAAGAAAAATCCCGGACGGGTAGTGGATACTTGGCTTGCTCTCAATGCTTTCTATCCATTTTCTCCAATTTTGAGAGTTTTCTGTATTTTTTATAAGTATTTTTAGTTTAGTAGGGAATGTCAAACATCAAACACGGTATTATTGATCAATAATTATTTTAACTTTTGAGTACTCAAACCTATGCCTTTTCATATGTACTCAGATTAAATGGTTTGATCTTCTTATTTTTCGAATCTGATTTTTCAAATTCTCAAACCGGATATAAAGAGCCTTGTGACTCTTTTCTCCTCATATTTATAAAGGAAAATCCCGGAAGGGTCTCACAGTGAATACTTGGCTTGCTCTCAATACTTTCTAATCATTTTCTCTAATTTTGATATTTTTTTTGTATTTTTTATAAGTATTTTTAGTTTCGTAGGGAATGTCAAATATTAAACATGGTATTATTGATCAATAATTATTTTAACTTTTGAGTACTCAAACCTATGCCTTTTCATATGTACTCAGATTAAATGGTTTGTTCTTCTTGTTTTCCGAACCTAATTTTTCAAATGCTCAAACCGGATATAAAGAGCCTTGTGACTCTTTTCTTCTCATATCTATAAAGGAAAATCCCGGACGGGTCCCATAGTGCTTTCTAATCATTTTCTCCACTTTTGAGAGTTTTCTGTATTTTTAATAAGTATTTTTAGTTTAGTAGGGAATGTCAAACATGAAACATGATATTATTGATCAATTATTATTTTAACTTTTGAGTACTCAAACCTATGCCTTTTCATATGTACTCAGATTAAATAGTTTGATCTTCTTATTTTTCGAACCTGATTTTTCAAATTCTCAAACCGGATATAAAGAGCCTTGTGACTCTTTTCTTCTCATATTTATAAAGGAAAATCCCGGACGGGTCTCACAGTGAATACTTGGCTTGCTCTCAATACTTTCTAATCATTTTTTCCAATTTTGAGAGTTTTCTGTATTTTTTTATAAGTATTTTTAGTTTAGTAGGGAATGTCAAACATCAAACATGGTATTATTGATAAATAATTATTTTAACTTTTGAGTACTCAAACCTATGCCTTTTCATATGTACTCAGATTAAATGGTTTGTTCTTCTTGTTTTCCGAACCTGATTTTTCAAATGCTCAAACCGGATATAAAGAGCCTTGTGACTCTTTTCTTCTCATATTTATAAAGGAAAATCCCGGATAAGTCCCAAAGTGAATACTTGGCTTGCTCTCAATGCTTTCTAATCATTTTCTCCAGTTTTGAGAGTTTTCTGTATTTTTTATAAGTATTTTTAATTTAGTAGGGAATGTCAAACATCAAACATGGTATTATTGATCAATAATTATTTTAACTTTCGAGTACTCCTTTTCATATGTACTCAGATTAAATGGTTTGATCTTCTTATTTTTCGAACCTGATTTTTCATATTCTCAAACCGGATATAAAGAGCCTTGTGACTCTTTTCTTTTCATATTTAAAAAGGAAAATACCGGACATGTCCCACAGTGAATACTTTGCTTGCTCTCAATGATTTCTAATCATTTACTCCAATTTTGAGAGTTTTCTGTATTTTTTATAAGTATTTTTAGTTTAGTAAGGAATGTCAAACATCAAACATGATATCATTGATTAATAATTATTTTAACTTTTGAGTTCTCAAATCTATGCCTTTTCATATGTACTGAGATTAAATGGTTTGATCTTCTTATTTTCCGGACCTGATTTTTCAAATTCTCAAACCGGATGTAAAAAGCCTTGTAACTCTCTTTTCTTCTCATATTTTAGGAGTCACTTAGCATGCGAAATGTAAGAAAATGATAAGACAATACCGAAGTCCTGCTACTCCAATCCTCCCTTGACATGTAATCTTACTCCATCTTTAAAGTTTAATTACTATGATAGTGCACCAATATAAATATAAGTATTTTATCATACATAACTTTCGGACTTCGCTAATTTAGTATTATCACTATGATGAACTTCTTTTTTGATATTAATTAGGTACAATTGAAGAATAAGTGTTAATTTGAGAAGATTTTCGTATGCAGGCTTTTCGTTAAATTGTTTTTTTTTTCATTTCTTGAAGAAAGAAAGGAGGATGCTAATAAAATTTTCTAATTAGTCAAGTTCCTATAAAAAATATTATACTTAAATATTTTATTATGTTTTAATTTCCCCCACATATTACACGAAATTGCGGAGGCTTTGACCGATATAGTGATTTAGATGATAGTTTAACAATATCATGTCTCCCCGGGATTAGTTTGACAAATAGTTATTTTTAAGTTATAAAATGTTAATAAATTTATTTTCAAATAGATATAAATACTAATTAAGCGTTCAAAATATGGATTCTGATGTAGCTGGAAGTCGTCAATATGAGCGATTCCTGCTGATTTTTTTTAACATATCTCTATTAATTGTTAAGTATGTATTTTTACGTGAGTGTTTGAGTTTATTATTCTATTTTACACTATTTTGATGTGTACCTTACTTTCAGGATGGTTGCTTACGAGATTTCAGTTTTTTCGCTATGGTGAATGACGGCATCGACATGGCAATATATATATTAATGGTGGATTTAATTGGTACTGTTGTATGATTTTGTAAATTTTGGCATGCGATCTCAATAACCGATTTTTTTTAATTTAAAATATATTATAAAATAGTGTGTTACGGAAAAAAGCCAAAATAATAGGGGATGTGTATTCCGTCAAATTATTCAAAAATCGTAACGAATAATTGAAATAAAAGCTCTGAAAATACTTATAAATATTTTTAAAATTGCTCCTCAAATTTCTACGAAATTATCTGAATCTGAACATAACATATACTGAATTAATTACGTTGAATTATTTTATGCGTACCTTATATTTAACTAATTATGAGTTACTTTTAATTGCAACTAATAAAAGAATAAAAGAAGAGGAATCACTCCAATTTTTTTTCTAAATGTCACAAGCTACAAATGATAAAATAAGGAATGAATGCATATATGGGAGAAAGAAAAAGATGGATGATAACAGTAAAAAATATCGGGAATTCAAGCAAAAATTAATTAATACATCTTAGTGATTGAAAAACCAAGTGATCATAGATTAATGATTTTAAATTAGTTTATTATGTCAATTAATCAATCGGAATTTAAATATAATTTTGATAATTTTTCACCTAGTTGGTTAATATAATGAAAACTTGATGCAAGACAAATATGAGAGAGGAAGGGAAATAAATGGATATAAGAGTAATAAGAGCATCTCCGACCACATAAAACCCTTAGCTAAAAATCATTAATACATACTATAAATAAAAAATATAAAGATTATGTAAAAAAAATCCATCTCCAATAGTACATTCCCTTTATTTATAAATATAGCCAAACTCTTGATGTTGGCTATATTTGTTGAACCACTACAGACCTATAAGAAATCTGTAAAAAAAATTATTAATTTATTACCATATTCAAATAATATTTATATATATAACAATATAAATTTTTTAATAACATACTATTTTTAAAATATAGCTAACCCAATATAGTCAATATCATCGAAGTATAATGACTTACATGTTTAACAAATTTTACATATTGTTCTACAGGTACAATTTAGCCAACTAATAATAGCTAACAGTATTGGAGATGCTCTAAGAAAGAATATCCCAAAAACATGAGGCGCTTAAACCATTAACATCATTCTGTATACATGTAACTTTACTACATCTCTCATTCATTACAGACCATAAAAACTCTAGTACTACAAAGAATCAACAATATACAAACTATAATGTCCACCCCTAAATATATACAAACAATTTTGGCTTCAAGAGGGTGATAAGAATACGAGGTTTTTCCATCGATATGCGTCAACTAGGAGAAAAAATAATAGGGTGGAGAGGATTCAGGATGCAAATGGAGAGTGGAAGGAAACAAATGTTGAAATACAGGCTGTTATTCAAGAGTATTTTGCAGGGATGTTCACGGCTTCAAATCTACAAGGAAAGCTGTCAGATAGAGAGATTGTTAAACAAATACCGGAAGCTGAAAACGAGGACTTATTAACAGGAGTGACAGCAGAAGAGGTAAAGAATGCTGCTTTTTCTATGCACCTGGATAAAGCATCCGGGATTGATGGGTTTAATCCTGCCTTTTACCAAAGTTTATGGAGTGTGGTTGGAACCGATGTGATACAGTTTTGTCGGGATTTCATGCATACGGGAATGTTACCCGAGGGAATGAATAGAACGCTTGTGTGTTTGATCCCCAAAATTAAAACTCCTCAAAATATGGGGGACTTACGTCCAATCTCTATGTGTAACGTTCTAGTGAGGATTTTATGAAAAGTCTTGTCAAATAGGTTAAAAAGGTTTTTGGGATCGATTATATATGAGAATCAAAGTGCTTTCATCGAGGGGCGTTTACTTACTGATAACGCTCTAATTGCGTTTGAAATTAACAACTATATGAAGAGACATACTCAAGGAAACGTGGGTATAGCAGGTTTAAAAATTGATGTGTCTAAGGCATATGACAGGATTGAGTGGGGATTTATTCGAAATATGATGGAGAGATTTGGTTTTAACCAAACCTGGATCAACAGAATTATGTATTTTATCACATCTGTTTTGTATAGTTTTTTACATAATGGTGAAGAGTTTGGAGATGTGATTCCAGGTCGAGGATTGAGGCAGGACGACCCTATTTCACCATACATTTATATTATGTGTGCTGAGGGTCTAAGTGCTATTATTCACAGGAATGAAGTAAATGGATTACTGCATGGGTGTCGTATAGCTAGGGGAGCACCGGTAATCTCTCATTTATTGTTTGTCGACGACTGTTACCTCTTTTTCAGGGCTAATGATGCTGAAGCGGGTGTGATGAAGCGTATACTTGATAGGTATGCTGATATTTCAGGGCAAGTTATAAATTTTAACAAATCAGCTATCAATTTCTCGTCTAATACTAAGGCAGTAGCTCGTGGAATAATGTGTTCAAAATTACAAGTGACTGAAAGTGTGAGTCCGGGAAAATAACTTGGAATGCCTATGTATATAGAAAGTAAGAAAAGAGAGGTGTTTAAGTTTCTGGTGGATCGAGTGGAGCAGAAGTTGCAGTCATGGAGAATGCAAAATATTTCAAAAGCTGGTAAAATCACCTTGCTTAAAAGTGCTGCGCAAGCGGTACCTAATTTTTGGATGCAACTCTTTCTAATTCCTCAGATAACCTGTGATGCTATTGAGAAGAGGATGAATTCATACTGGTGGGGGAGTGGAACTAATGGCAGAGGGATTAAATGGATGTCATGGAGTAGATTAGCTGAGGTGAAGGAGGGAGGGGGACTGGGTTTCAAGAAGTTGAGGGAATTTAATTTGGCTATGATTGCTAAACAAGCATGGCGTCTGCTCAATAATTTGAACCCTCTGGTTACAACAATAATGAAGGCCAGATACTATAGAGATACTGATTTTCTAAATGCTAATCTAGGTGTAAATCCAAGTTATACTTGGAGGAGCATCATGGTTGTGCAGGAGAATATGAAACAAGGAAGTAGGAGGAAAATAATAGATGGACAGGATACACGTGTCTGGAAGGTTCCATGGTTGCCATGTCGTGATAATGGGTATGTTACTATTGAGGAATATTAGGAATTGGCAAATACTACCGTCCATGAATTAATGGACATTAAAAATAAAAGATGGGATGAGGATTTGTTGGGGGACCTGTTTAGTGAGAGGGATAGGTTATTGATACAACATATACCATTGTCTAGCCGGCCAAATATGGGACATGATGCGTGGTACTGGATCTGTGAGGACAAGGGCCAGTTCACAGTTATAAGCTGTTATAGACATATTCGGGGAGAGCAGGTGTGTGCAGATAGGAAGTTTTGGAAGATGCTGTGGGGGATCAAACTTCCAGGAAAGATGTTGAATTTTTTGTGGCGTGCCTGTTCAGATATATTACCTTCAACAACAAATCTGGTCATAAGAAATGTTAGCATGGTACAATCGTGTTCATGGTGCCAGGCTTATGAGGAGGATGCGGTCCATGTGTTATTCATGTGCTGTTATGCAAAAGAGCTGTGGGATTTGGTGGGTTTACAAAGAATAGTGCCGATAGGAGATGGGAGTTCTGTGTTACAAGCAACAAGGAACAGTGTGCCCAGATTGGACTGTTGTGTTGGAGCTTATGGGTGCGTAGAAACTCTTGGGTCTGGGACAGAAAACAAATATTAGCATTTGGAGTAAATGCCATGGCTATAAACTTGTTTCAGGACTGTAAAAGAGCACAAGAGGATGGAGCTAGTGTGAATGGTCGAGATCAGGTACAGAACTGGTGCAAACTGCCACCTGGGTGGATTAAAGTTAATATCGATGCTTCTTGTCGAGTTGACTGTGATTTCATTGGAGCCAGCTGTGTAGTTCGAGATGAAAATGGTAATTTTCTATGGGCAAGGATATGTCGAGTTAGAGGACGTATGCAGGCAAGGGAGGGGGAAGTCAGAAGTCTTAGAGAAGCATTACTGTGGATCAAACAATGGAGACATACAAAATGTATTTTCGAAACGGATGCAAAGTTAGTAGTTGATGCTGTTCATGGAGGTAGGGGCAGCTCAAATTTTTATACAATTGTTGATGATTGTGTGGATATTATAAAACACTTCGAGGAAGTGTTAGTTGTTTTTGCTAGGAGGTCTGCGAATAAAGTAGCGCATTTGTTAGCTAAAGCTACTTATTCTATGTCAGATCCAACATAGTGGTATGATAATCCTCTGGATTTTATTTGTAACCAGATCAGGGACGAAAGTTAAGTTATGCAAGTTCGTATTTTTCAAAAAAAAAAGTAACATTTCCTCAACCACAAAAAAAGAGAGAAAGATTTCCAAATTATATAATTAGACAATTGATGTCATCTTCAGCTCCACAAAGTAAAAGATTTTTTTCGGAAAACTCACATGAAATCAAAATCATCATAAAATGATTCCAACTTGCTGACAAAAGCGACATCGTCATTATCATAAATTTATTCTGAGATAAGAAAAATAATTAAATTGTTCTTTTGACAAGAAGGAGGTGATAGTACATATAGCTCCTGGGAGGGCCACTCCTAGGCCTTCAACTCCACACAGCTCCTGGGAGGCCTACTCCTAAGCTCCTAACTCCATATAGCTCCTGGGAGGACTACTCCTAGGCCTTCAACTCCGTACAGCTCCTGGGAGGACTACTCCTAAGCCCCTAACTCCACGCGACTCCTGGGAGGAGTAGTCCCGCGCAACACCACTCCCAACTAGCTCAATCCCGCAAGCAGAACCCCGATAAACCCCAAGCACGTGACGGGGACAACTGTCACACATCAATCATGGGAATAATCAGGGCACGTGTCAGAGGATCCTCAGAACATTCCTCGACCAGTCCCGCGCTGACACGTGTAAAGCATCCACTCCCGTCAGGTGTCCTCCGCTCCCAGAACCAATGGCTACGATTCGAAGGTACCAACCCCAAAACCCTATCCTTGGGCTATAAATACCCAAAGAAGGTAAGGCTTTGGGGTTAATGATTCTTTCACACTCGTATATACACACAGCCACCCTGCATTAATATTCATCTTCATCTTCCCAAAAAGCTAGTTCTTACTCTCACGCCGGAGGTGCCGCGGGACTCCAACCCCCCTTCCGGTGTTGTTTTGTAGGAACCCAACCACAGCTACACCTCTACAGCGGCGAAGGATCCAGGACGCCGTCGAAGGAGCAGCCCCACCACCAGGAGTTATCATTTGGCGCTAGAAGGAGGGCCGAACATCCTTGGGTTTCGGTGCGCCTGGATTCATCGTCATCAACAAACTCTTCAAAGAGTCCATTCATTCAAACTTGTAAGAATCCAAGCAACCCACCTTTTACATAAGCATGAATGTTGTTTATTTCGGCCATGTTTGTGTGCGCTTGTTATTTTAGGCCACGTTTGTGTGAGCCCGTTTTGTTGATTAAAGCCACGTTTGAGTGAGCTATCGTTAGTTTTAATCGTTATCGCTCTAGTTTAAATACGGCATTTGCGTTGTACTTCATCGTTGAATAGTGACATAAGATTGTTTGAGCTGCTCCCAGGAAGCTATTTGTTAGTTTTTCTTGTTATTTTGGGTAGTTTTTACAGATTTCATAAAGCAACCATAGACCGATATTCTCTGTGGCATATTGCTGTTATTTGTTGTTGGTATTGTTGAGAAATGGCAAGGCCAGGAAAGAATACCTCTGGAAGACCATCTGCTAGTGCTCAGGTCCAGGAGCCGGACCACTCCTAGGCCCTTGACCCAGGAGCCGAGAGAGAAACGTTCCAGGAGCAACCACTACACACTCCCGTAGTGGAGAGAATTGTAAGCACCAGGGATGCCAGGACCCTCATAGAGCTCAATCAGTACAAGTACACCAATGTCCCGGTAGCCGAGGAGCACATGGCCAACCTTACAAGCGATGAACTCGCAGAAGCAATCAGACTGTACAGACAGGAGCAGACCCGGCTCCAAGAAGAGGCAGAACTAGAGGAGGAGCCGGAGGAATCCGGAGACTCCCAGCAATCAAAGAGGTCTGTATTCGACCGCATTGGAGCCAAAGGAAAGAAAAGCAAAAAAGGCCAAGGCAAGAAAGAAGCAGAAGCTGCTAAACAGAGAAAGTTGGAAGAAGTCCGGGAGCAAATCAGGAAAGAAGAAGAAGCAAAGCTCGAGCTAAAGATCCAAAAGAGAATGCAATTAGAAGAAGAGAAGCTGTTGACCAAGTCTAGGAGCAAAAGAACCCGGAGAGACCCTACTCCGGAGCTGATTTCTGATGATGAAGAAGAAGAGAAGCAGAAGGACCTAAAAGACATGATCTATGAATTGCAGAGGAAGATGGACAGAGACTCAGGAGTGGAGATTGGAGAAACACTCACTCCTTTCAGCCACTCCTTAGAAGCTATCCCCCGACAGCGGAACTTGAAATATTACAACTTTGACTCCTTTGATGGTCTAGGAGACCCGGAAGAGCACTTGAACTACTTTGAGCAGATAGCGCAGATATACTAGTACAATGATTTGACGAAATCAAGGTTCTTCGCTTCAACCCTTAAGGGAGGGGCCCAGAGGTGGTTCAGCAGAATCCCCTCCCGCAGCATCCACTCCTGGAAGGAATTTCGAGCCTCTTTCCTTAGGAGATTTCGGGCGAACAAAACGCACGAAATGCACATGTGTCACCTGAAGACGATCCGGCAACACGACAATGAGTCCCTCTCTGCATACATGCGCCGGTTCCAGGAAGCAATCAATAAAGTTTCAAATCTGGATGAGAGGGAAGCTTTAAGAATCTTTAGAAGAAACCTGAACCCAGAGCACAACGAAAGGTATATTGTAGAGCTGATCAATAAGGAGCCGCAAAGTCTGGCAGCAGCTTATTCCATGGCTGCCAGATTCATTAAGGAAACAGATGTGCTCCAGGCAATGAGAATGACCCGGAATGGAGGGTCTAGGAGTAAAAACACTGATGACCGGCCGAAAGGGGGTTACCATCAGGACAAGAAATTCAAGCAAAGCAACCAAATCCAAGAAAGACAAGCATACCCGGTTTTCCAAAGACTTGATCCTAAGCAGGAGTCGAACAGCGACCCAGGACCCGTGAAGCAAGCTCGGGAGCTGAAGCAGGAGCCGGACTGGACTCCTCTCAACATGACCCGTGAGGAAATCTTGAAAGAAGTCAAAGACAAGCCTTTCTATTATCCTCCGAAGCCAATGCAAACTCCTCCGGAGAGCAGGGCCTACAATAGGCAGTGTGATTATCACGAGACCCATGGCCACAAGACCGAGAATTGCTTATCACTCAAGTACTTCATTGAGGACCAAGTGAAAAAGGGGAATATGAACAAGTACTTAGTTCGGGACAACAGCAGAGGGGAAGCGCAAAAGAAAGGAAAGAATGTAGTCAATGTGGTCCTAGGCGGATCCTACTCCCCACCCCGGAACCCGGACTTCGGCGAAGAAGTACTTTCAATCCAATCACTCCTAGACCTGGTGATATCCTTCAGCAGCAAGGACTACGAAGGAGTCAACCCTCATCACAATACAGCTTTGGTTGTCACTCTAGACATTTTCGATAATGAAGTAAGAAGAATGCTCATAGACAATGGCTCCTCAGTAAATATCCTCTTCAAGCACACAGTGGATAGAATGCATTTAGGGAACGTCCGCTCAAATGAATGTCGAGAAGACCCACTCTATGGCTTCGTCCACAACTTAGTCCCAATCCAAGGAACCTTGTATCTGCCAGTCATCTTTGGATCTGCTCCTAACCAAGTGACTCATGTCATCAAATTTTATGTGATAAATGCTCCTTCTTCATACAACGGAATCATTGGCAGATCATCTCTAACCATGATGCAAGCAATAACTTCAATTTCCCATCTCAAGATTAAGTTCCCAACCCCGACGGGAGTCGGGGAAATTAAAGGAGATTACGGAGTTGCTGAAACATGCTACAACCAGGGGTTAGTTATGGCAGAAACCCACCAAGATAACAAGAGGAAGGCTACGGTCCTTCGCAAGCAACAAAGCATGAAGAAGCACCGACCCCGGATAAGGGAAGAAGCGAACAAAACAAGTCCAGAGGAACTGGCAAGCAACCAAGTCATGGTACTGGACAAGACAAGTCGAGTCCTAGAACAACCTTGTCCTATCATGCAAGCAACCAAAGAACCTGAACAAGCAAACATCTATATGAAGAAGAACTCTGAGGCCCGAATTCATCAAATGGTTTCAAACAAAGAAAAAGCAAAGATCGAGGCCGCAGTCGAAACAGAAGAAGTCGAAGTAGATGAAAGCAATTCAAGCAAAAAAGTGAAGATTGGGTCAGGACTTAAGGAGTCCTTCAAAGAGAGATTAGTATCCCTGCTCCGGGAGTATAAAGATGTTTTTTCTTGGAGTCCAAGGGACATGCCAGGACTACATGAATCCATAGCAATGCACAGCTTGGATGCCAACCCCAACAGGAAGCCAGTAAAACAGAAGAGAAGAAACTTTGCTCCAGAGAGGCAAAGAGCCATTGAAGAAGAAGTAGAAAAACTACTCAAGGCAGGAATCATCAAAGAAATCAAGTATCTGGAGTGGCTAGCTAATGTGGTCATGGTTAAGAAGTCCAACGGCAAATGGAGAATGTGTGTGGACTACACTAACCTAAATGATGCATGCCCGAAGGACCCGTATCCTCTTCCAAACATTGATCAACTGATAGATGCCACCTCAGGACATGTAATGCTAAGTTTCATGGATGCCTTCTCCGGATACAACCAGATAAAGATGAACCCGAAGGACATCCCTAAGACAGCATTCATAACTCACAGAGCAGTCTACGCTTATGTGATGCTACCCTTCGGCCTTACCAGCGCAGGATCCACTTACAAAAGAACCATGAACAAGATATTCAAGTCCCAGATTGGGAGAAATTTAGAGTGCTATGTCGATGACATGATTTCCAAATCAACAACTATACCAGGGCACGTGGAAGATCTGAAGGAATGCTTTGAAAATCTAAGAAAGAACCAACTCAAGCTAAACCCGGAGAAATGCACCTTCGGAGTAGGAGCAGGCAAGTTCCTAGAATTCATGATTAGCAACAGAGGCATAGAAGCCAATCCGGAGAAAATAAAAGCAATTCAGGAGATGAAAGCTCCCAGGACCCAAAAAGATGTGCAGAAGCTAGCAGGATCACTAGCAGCACTCAGGAGATTTGTCTCAAAACTAGCAGAGAGGTGCCTACCCTTCTTTGATTTACTCAAAGGAGCAACCAATAAGAAAGAGGTAAACTGGAATCCGGATTGCCAGAAAGCATTCGAGGAAATCAAGAACTACCTCTCTCAGCCACCAGTCCTAACTAAAGCTAAGCCAGGAGAGCCTCTCTACTTATACTTGTCAGCAGGAGCACAAGCCGTAGGAGCTGCACTAATCAGGGAAGAGAATGGAACACAGCAACCAGTCTACTATGTAAGCCAGGTCTTAAAAGATGCAGAAACAAGATACCTAAGATTGGAGAAGTTTGCCTTCGCTTTGGTTACAACCTCAAGGAAACTCAGGCACTACTTTCAAGGGAGGGAAATCAGAGTAGTGACAAATCAACCACTAAGAAAAATAATCCACAAGCCAGATATCTCGGGAAGACTTGTCAATTGGGCTGTGGAATTGAGCCAATTCAACCTAAGCTTCATTCCCAGGACTGCAATCAAAGCTCAAGCTCTTGCAGATTTCATCATCGAATGCAACTTCCCAGAAGAAGATCAAGAACCAATGGACATGGATCAGGAGCCAAAAAAGAAAATTAGTCTGGGAGCCTGGACCTTAAAGGTAGATGGTTTTTCAACAAGCGAGAGGTCAGGAGCCGGACTTATACTCAGAAGTCCAGAAGGATTTAAGATTCAGACAACTATATCCTTCAGCTTCCAAGCAACAAACAATCAAGCAGAATATGAGGCGTTGATCGCAGGACTAAAACTCTCCCGGACTCTAAGGGTCCATGACTTAAAAATCTATAGCGACTCCCAGATAGTGGTCAAGCAAACAAACGGAGAATATATAGCAAAGGACCCTACTCTGGCGAAGTACCAAGCACTGGTTCAGAGCTACTTAGCCTCAATCCCAAGCCACCAAGTCCTTCAGATATGCCGAGAAGAAAATGAAGAAGCGGATATCCTATCCAAATTAGTCCGGAATTCATCAGATCTGGACTGCTCAGTCTATTTCGAAGAACTCCACAAACCATCCATTGAATCCGGAGAGGTCTTGGAAATAGAAAGCACTCAAAATTGGATGACTCCCTTCGTAAACTACTTGGACAAAGGGGAGCTCCCAGAAGACAAAGGAAAAGCTCAAAGATTGAAAGCAAAAGCAGCCAAGTTCTTCCTCGAAGAAGGAGTACTCTACCGCAGGACCTTCTCATCTCCTATCCTGAAGTGCATTGGCCCAGAAGAAGCAAAGTACTGCTTGGCAGAAGTGCATGAAGGAATATGCGGAGACCACATGTCTGCAAAACCCTAGCTCATAAGATCATAAGACAAGGCTACTACTAGCCAACAATTCATCAGGATGCAATACAATTCGTCAAGAAGTTCAAGGAGTGCCAGCTCTTCAGCAATGTGTCCTGGATAAGCCCAGACCTACCATCCTCAGTCCTATCACCTATCCCCTTCGCTGTTTGGGGTATTGATATCATGGGACCCTTCCCTCGAGCAAAAGGAGACCTCAGGCACCTACTAGTCTCTATTGACTACATGACAAAATGGATTGAAGCAAAAGCAATGAGGACAATCAATCAGCAAGACTGCACAAAGTTTATGGACAACATTTTGATGAGGTTCGGGATACCACGAGTCCTAGTATCAGACAATGGACCTCAATTCATTGGATCAGAGTTCGAGTCCTACCTCCAGGAGCGCGGGATCAAGCACAAAAAATCATCAGTGGCATATCCCCAAGGAAATGGCCAAGTAGAAGTAACGAATAGAATCCTGCTCCGAGGTATCGAGAAAAGACTCAAAGAAAGTAAAAGTAAGTGGCCAGAAGAACTACCAAGCGTACTTTGGTCCTACAGGACAAGCCCAAGGACAAGCACAGGAGAAACTTCATTCAAACTAGCTTATGGAACAGAAGCAATGCTGCCTATTGAAGTGGGCTCTCCTTCACACAGAGCAATAAACTTTGAAGAAGAAGCAAACGAAGAAGGACTCAAAACAAACATGGAACTAATTGATGAGGTCCGGGACCAAGCTGTACAAAGGATGGAAAAATACAAGGAGAAAACAAGAGAGCACTTCAGTAAGAAGTCAAGAGTCAAAAACTTCTAAGTTGGAGACTTAGTCCTTCGAGACACTGAAGCATCAGATCCCACAAACACCGGAAAGTTAATGGCCAAATGGGAAGGACCATATAAGATCAAAGAAGTTCTCAGGCCAGAAACCTACAAGCTCTTGAACATGGATGACTCAGAAGTCCCAAACACTTGGCATGGACTAAGGCTAAGGAAATTCTACCAGTAGTAAAGCAAACAAAGCAACCAAAAAACTTGTAGCCAATATGGCAAGCAACCAAAATGTTTCTCCTTCTACATTGTATGAATGATCAATGAAAAGCTTTCTTTTTAACTTGCATATTTTTCAAAAACCATCACTAGTCCGGACAACCTATTAGTTAGGACTAGAGCAACCAATTTTTACTTAGAATTAATTTTCTAACTAAAAGCAGCCACTAGTCCGGACAACCTATTAATCAGGACTAGAGCAACCAATTTTTACTTAGAATTAATTTTCTAACTAAAAGCAGCCACTAGTCCGGACAACCTATTAATCAGGACTAGAGCAACCAATTTTTACTTAGAATTAATTTTCTAACTAAAAACAGCCACTAGTCCGGACAAGCTATTAGTCAGGACTAGAGCAACCAACTTTTACTTAGAATTAATTTTCTAACTAAAAGCAGCCACTAGTCCGGACAAGCTATTAGTCAGGACTAGAGAAACTAATTTTTACTTAGAAGTAATTTTCTAACTAAAAGCAGCCACTAGTCCGGACAAACTATTAGTCAGGACTAGAGGAACCAATTTTTACTTAGAAATAATTTTCTAACTAAAAGCAGCCACTAGTCCGGACAAGCTATTAGTCAGGACTAGAGCAACCAATTTTTACTTAAAATTAATTTTCTAACTAAAAGCAGCCACTAGTCCGGACAAGAAGATTAGTCAGGACTGACCAACAAATCTTACTTGGAAAAATATTCTAAGGCAAAAACAAACTACAAAAACAAAGTAAAATAGCATCAAGGAAAGCATTCATTACAAATTTACTGGACTAAACGACCCCGGAACAAAGTACAAAAATTACAAGAATCAAATGTATCAAATCTTTCGACAAATATCAAGTTCACAAGAATAAAGTCAAGAGTCCGGAGCGCTGGGAGGAATGAAACTGGGACAGGGGCCGTCAAATGGCTCCGGTTCTCCCAACCCGAGCTCAATGTCTTCTTTCGCCTTGATGAACTCGGAGACGAAGCTATCACAATCGGCCTCCGGATTAGTCTTGATGTGTCGCTCAGCAACCAACCAACATTGAGCTATCTCCGGAGCACCAGCATTGGCAAGAGCCCTATCGTACTCCTCAGATCTTTTAAATTCATCAATAACATCAGCCTCCGGACGAACATCAGACATTTGCCTCCGGAGCTCAGCCAACTCGGATTTTAGGTCAGAAACCTCCTTCCCCGCATTATCATCTCGGATAGTCACTTCATCTAGATGCTTGTTCAACCCGGACAAAGAATTATCCTTCGCAATGATTTGGTCCCAGAGCCGGCTAATCTCAGCATCCTTATCAGCAACAGCGCTCCGGAAACCTTTGATCTCATTGTAAGCAAGAGAGGCGGATCCGGCCATATACGCACCAAGCTGCAAAAGACAGATAAACTTAGAAAAATATTATAAGTCAAACTAACACAATAAACAAGAAGGGAAAGAAGAAATACCTGACCCCAGAGCCGGGAACACTCCTTCATAGTGGCATCAAATCCGGACCCATTCATCTTACTCCACTGAGATTGAGTTGGAATCCCAGCCATGAAGTGAGCCACCTTCTCCTCCAGCTCCGGACCACCTTCATCCGGACAATCTTCATCAACTGCTTTACCTTTGCCAGCCCCGGACCCAGAGCCAGCTTCATAATTTTCAGCCCTGGGAGGTTTCGACCCAAGAGTCCGGAGCCTCTTCCTCCTTCGCCTAGAATCAGCACCCGGAATCTCCCCAATAGGACCTAGATCCTTAAGATTATCAAAATCATTCCCCATATCCAGCTCAACATTGTGCTCCGGAGTAGATTGGTTCACAGGAACTTCAGGCTCCGGATTAGGGACCACATTACTCTGGGACCCTTCCTCCACAGAAGCATTCGATCCGGACCCACTACCAGCAGTCTTCTTTGGCAACTTGAAAGCTTTACCAAGACCTTTCAATGCATCTCTGTACGCTGAAGACGACATGTCCGGATTGTATTGAGGCAAACCTGCAAAGGAGCAAAGCAAAAACACAAGTCAAAACTAGTACAAAATCAAACCAAATAAAGACATATAAGAAACACACAAAAGGTCCGGACAAAAAGAGAAACTACTTAAACCCTATTCTATTCATAGTCCTATACATCATAAAGGTATCCCGGGTCATTTGAAAACCCAAGCATTCACAAAATACAAAAATCATCCGGAACGCATCTCCCCGGAGAACATCCCTTCGGAACCTAGTCCGGACTCCTTCAGCAGCTATATAGGGAAGATAAAACAAATCCAAGCCCCTCAGCATGATAAGCTCTCCATTCCAATGCTTCAAAGAAGACTGCTGAATCACTGGCCTATAAGAACCCCCATAACCGCACTCAACAGCCCGGAACCGAAGCTCATAAAGAGGAGTCTGACCGGACCGGACCAAATGAAATAAGTGATGCCATAGTTTAAAAGTGGGCTGAACTTTAAACTTATTGCAGGTGGCAATAAACCAAGTCATCCATTTTATACCGTTTGGCATAATCTGCATCGGAGAAACCTTATATACATACTTGCACAAGTGCTTGAGAAACAAGTGCCAGTGCGGGTTCCATCCGAACCGGAGATGCTCCAGCCATACCGGAACAAACCCATCAGACGGCCTATGATAAATCCTTTCGTCCGGAGTCGGCCACCTCCACTCAATCCGTCGATCTAGTTGAAAGGCGGCCCGGACTGACGAATCCTGCGCCCCATGGTCCAAGGCAGCATATTCCTCCTTCAACTCATAGGGCTCCTTAGCCACTATGCTGCCAGCAAATTTCCTATCCAATTCTTCCTGATTGTAAGGCCCCGGAGCCGCATTCTGCTGCCTAGCATATTCGGACCTAATGCTCCTATAATAAAAGCTATCCTCAATTTCCTCACTCTTAGTCACGAAATACCCGAGGTTCTCAACCCAGAGCCCCTCCAGACTACACGGTACCTTCCTGGAGGAGATCTTAGCAACCGAAAGCTTCGTTATGGCCTCAGAGTCTGAAGTAGAAGCTTTCTTACCCATTTCAATCCGCTCAGAATTGCCAGAATACTCAGAATCCGAACTAGATGGCCCCGGATAGCAAGTTATGAAAGCCTTGGCAAGAGCTTTAGTCCGGACCATAAACCTAAAATAAGTGACAAAGGTTAGTCTAAAACTCCTATAGTTTATTTATCTTTGAAGCTACATGGTCCGGACTACCCTATTATTCATTTTTATCACAAGTTAAAAGAGACAGTCCGGAGACCCAACAAAGAATAAACCACTAAGCAGGCACTCCGGACTGCAAAAACCCCGAATCCAAACAACCAAAACCACCCTATGACTCCGAACTCAAACAACACAGAAACACAAAAACGCAAACCAATTGCAAGTTCCAAAACCTATCCAATTAGTCCGGACTACGTATCCAAGTCCGGACCCTAACAGAAAACCCTAATTCCAGAAACAATATCAATACAGAATCAAACACCAAAATATAGACAAAAACACATATATATACACATACATACAGCAAAACAACCAAAACAAAATACAATTAACACAGAAACACGACAACAAAACAATGAAATTCAAGAAAGAATCAGATTAAAGACATAAACAAAAAAAAGAGAGAGAACAACACTTACAAGATTGAGAAAAACGGAGTGACTGGGGACGACGAAGAAGCAACCACTGCCCAAGCAACAGTGACAGGCGGCGACGGCAAGAACAGCAAAGGAAACTTCCAGAGAAAGAGAGAAAAATAGAAGAATTGGAGAAGCAATAAAAAGAAAAACAAAGAAGACAACACCTCCTTTTATAGGGGGGTTAAAAACTAAACAGCCACGCCACGTGGCACGATCCCAGCCGCCCATCACGAGCGGTCATTATTGAAGAGTCATTATTACAACACGTCTTTTGAAAAAAGACAACTGTAACAATTCAAATAATTGGGGGGAAATTACCCAAAACCGTTTCAACTTCCAAGTCCGGACTACACAACTCAATTTAATCCGTACTGGGGGCAAGAAAAGCTCAACTCCGGACAATGACAACCACCCTAGTCCGGATTCCCCGTACTCAACGCAATCCGGACTGGGGGGCAAGAAAAGCTCAACTCCTGCTAAGGACAACCACCTTAGTCCGGACTCGCCGAACTCAGCGCAATCCGGACTGGGGGCAAGAAAAACTCAACTCCTGCTAAGGACAACCACCCTAGTCCTGATTCGCCGAACTCAGCGCAATCCGGACTGGGGGCAACAAAAACTCAACTTCTGCTAAGGACAACCACCCTAGTCCTGATTCGCCGAACTCAGCGCAATCCGGACTGGGGGGCAAGAAAAGCTCAACTCCTGCTAAGGACAACCACCTTAGTCCGGACTCGCCGAACTCAGGGGCAATCCGGACTGGGGGGCAAGAAAAGCTCAACTCCTGCTAAGGACAACCACCTTAGTCCGGACTCGCCGAACTCAGCGCAATCCGGACTGGGGGGCAAGAAAAACTCAACTCCTGCTAAGGATAACCACCTTAGTCCTGACTCGCAGAACTCAGCGCAATCCGGACTGGGGGGCAAGAAAAGCTCAACTCCTGCTAAGGACAACCACCTTAGTCCGGATCCGCCGAACTCAGCGCAATCCGGACTGGGGGGCAAGAAAAGCTCAAGTTCTTTCAACAAAACAATCAAAAGCTCATATTCCACAAACATACCCAAATTCACTCCCCCATCCAGAAAATCTGCATAAGGGAGTGGGGGGCACATGATAGTACATATAGCTCCTGGGAGGGCCACTCCTAGGCCTTCAACTCCACACAGCTCCTGGGAGGCCTACTCCTAAGCTCCTAACTCCATATAGCTCCTGGGAGGACTACTCCTAGGCCTTCAACTCCGTACAGCTCCTGGGAGGACTACTCCTAAGCCCCTAACTCCACGCGACTCCTGGGAGGAGTAGTCCCGCGCAGCACCACTCCCAACTAGCTCAGTCCCGCAAGCAGAACCCCGATAAACCCCAAGCACGTGACGGGGACAACTGTCACACATCAATCATGGGAATAATCATGGCACGTGTCAGAGGATCCTCAGAACATTCCTCGACCAGTCCCGCGTTGACACGTGTAAAGCATCCACTCCCGCCAGGTGTCCTCCGCTCCCAGAACCAATGGCTACGATTCGAAGGTACCAACCCCAAAACCCTATCCTTGGGCTATATAAATACCCAAAGAAGGTAAGGCTTTGGGGTTAATGATTCTTTCACACTCGTATATACACACAACCACCCTGCATTCATATTCATCTTCATCTTCCCAAAAAGCTAGTTCTTACTCTCACGCCGGAGGCGCCGCGAGACTCCAACCCCCCTTCCGGTGTTGTTTTGTAGGAACCCAACCACAGCTACACCTCTACAGCGGCGAAGGATCCAGGACGCCGTCGAAGGAGCAGCCCCGCCACCAGGACGCCGTCGAAGGAGCAGCCCCGCCACCAGGAGTTATCAGGAGGACTATAAAACGTAGCATTAGTTGGTTGTATTCACAGTTGGCTACTTATTATATTTTTAAAAGAGTAATTTTAAAAATAGTTTTTGGTCCCTAGATAAAATGTATTTAACTACCGGTGAAATGAATAAGTTTCTTATTATTATTTAAACTTACTTAGCTTGACTTTTTTAAAAATTAAAGAAAATATTAACAGTGATTAAAAAATAATAATACTCCAAATTACATATATGCGTCTCATAGTCTAAAAATATAAATCAAATCCATGATATATACAATAAATAAAAGAATATCATAACAATAGTTATATATTCGTTTTGGCCCCAGATATTTCTTTTTGCAACAAGCTTAAAAGATATTGTAAGATTGAACCATTTTGATATTAGAAGATTTTTGTTATCATATATTGAATTCGGGGATTTCTTTTTTACTGGAGCCACTTTAGGTATCTTAGAAAAATATCCAAAATCAAAACACCTATGACAAATTATTTTAGTGGGGCACCTTGGCACACACTCACATTTCATACTATTGTTAAAATAGTCAACCAACAATAAAAATAGTTCAGTAAGTACTCTAGACACTTCTGAGAGCTTTAATATGTGTAGAATTGATATGAGGGATAATTTTGAGTTGAATGATATTTTTTTTATCAAAATAATTTGAGTTCAATATTAGTTAAATGATGATATTTTTGTCAAAATAGTTTTTGGCCTCAAAAGCTAACGTACTAGACTATTAGTAAAATGAATAAGTTTCTTATTATTATTTAAACCTACTAACTTTCTTGAAAAAATATCCTACTTGGTCTTTTCTAAAATCAATGAAAACTAGCCTAAAAACCCGTACGAGGTACGGGCCTTATATATACCGAAATAATTTCTCGAATAAATTTGTATATGTATAATTTATAATTGGAAAATGTTAAAAAATATTTTTATTTTTGCTTCATTTAATATTTTTACGGTAATTTCGCAACATCAGATTTGGTTCGCATGAACCAAATGTTTTTATTAGATTAAATTTATTAAAATTTGAATAAGTATCTATATGATAAAATGCATTTAATAATTTTAAATTTGTAAAAATATTTTGATACATTTTTTATTGCAGTTTGATACATACTAATATTTTTTGTAAATTTATGAGTTAACCCTCTTATATTTGTTATAATTTTGGATCAGGATGAACTCAAGTACGCGATTATATATATTGGGTTCATCGTATATTGATTCAAGAATATTTTGTAACTGATTCAAAAATTATATATTATTGAAGATCAAAATTTTAAATTATTTTACTCAAATTTATTACATTCAATGTTCCTTTATAAATTTGTGTATTTTATTTAATTATGTAATAAAAAAGTAATAATCTTTGAATTGACTATATATATATATGCACGTACATATATTACTTTTAATAGCAAAATATTTTTGAAAAATAATATGCATGATATTTTTAAAAATGTCCTCGAATTGTCCACATATTTAGTATTTCATTTAACATATTGATTGATAAAACTTTATGTTCTAGTTTAATATCTTATAAAATCTTGTTATGCACACACATTGTTTTTATTCTAATAAAATTGTTTTTTGCATTTTTAAATTTACAAAAAGAGCGTAGAATATTAAACCGATGAAAGTATATTTTGCATTTTCCGAATCTTATTTTTTAAAATCTCACCATAGTTATTAACATCTAGGATTATATGGACAGTTAGATATACCAAAGTTAATAAAAGAAGACCTGTTGTTGTAGCTAGTGTAACTATGAGAAATATTAATAAGAAATAGACATGACGAATATATATAACGTAAACAATAGTTATTGTATATTTTAATAATAATTTTAATCATAATTTTCTTAATTTAGAAAAAATAACTTATAAAATAATATTACACACTACATGATGTTATTTTTATTAGATTGGATTTTAATATTATATTTTATGTATCAATCAATAATATTGAAATTTGTTGCAAACTATCCGGTGGCTCTAATTATATATGTTTTGAGAATACGATACATGTATCATGTTTGTTTCTAAATGATCAAAATATTGTGAAAAGTTAATCCAAATGAATCGAGAACCCTAATTCATGAGTTATTATACCGTGTTTGTTTTGGATCTCATATATTTAAATAAAATAAATCATGCCTGAACTTGGTTTACATTCAGATTTGATCAAATACCGTTAAAGAGACCAAGAATTGTATATATAGTTGCCAAGTCGATTATGTGTGACAACCCGAGTCAAATCCCGAGCATTTTTCAAAAACGGGGTCAAGTTCCGATTTCGAGTCCGAAATAAGTGAAAGCCTACTGTTCAAATGCAGCCTACTGTCCAAATGCAACATACTTGGGTAACGACTTGCCCACCACAGGCCCCCAAAAGATTATAATTTTTTGATGCACATAGTAGTAGTACTTTGCCTTATAAACTGAACATAAGTCCCTTATCTCCTCGATGTGGGACAAATGTAACACCCCAGTCCCACATCGAGGAGATACTGGACTTCTATTCAGTTTATAAGACAAACTACCAGTACTATGTGCACTAACAAATCATGATCTTTTGGGGGCATTTGGTGGACTATTCGTTACCTAAGTTGGTTGCATTTGGATAGTAGGCTTCAACTTATTTCAGACTCGGAATCGGCACTTGACCCATTTTTCGAAAAAGGCTCGGGATTTTACCCGAGTTATCACATATGGTATCAGAGCCGACTCTCGAAAGCTTGATGCGTCAAGTTGCCGAATGTGAGGACACGAAGGCGGGTGGTATTATCCCACAATAGCAAGAGGTCCGAAGGTGGGGACATGAAGCCAGCCGGTATTATCCCACAATGGCTAGAGAGGTACGATCTTGATCCTATGGGCTATCTGTTCGGGCCTGACGAGGGCGTCAGGAATTTAAATAGGGGAGTTTGTAACACCCTAATCCTACATCGAGAAGATAAGGAACTTTTGTTTAGTTTATAAGGGAAAGTAGTACTACTACTATGTGTACTAACAAATCATGATCTTTTAGGGGCCTGTGGTGGGCTAGTCGTTACCCAAGTTGGTTGCATTTGGACAGTAGGCTTCGACTTATTTCAGACTCGGAATCGGGACTTGACCTGGTTTTCGAAAAAGGCTCGGTATTTGCCTTGGGTTGTCACATTATGGAACCTTAAGTTCGAATTAAATTTTAATGCTACCAGACCATAATTTTTCTGTCATATAATTTAATACATTTATATCATAGTTATCTATCATTAACTATGTAATATGCCCTTTTTAATATTTAATTATCAAATATTTTGTGGAGATTTCTACTACTATTGTTGGCTGGTAATATTCAACTCGGATTTGATGCATCATAGGTTATTGGGTTAGGATAAGAAAATATATATTATTTGCTCAATTTGGTTTATATCCGATTTGTAATACTCAAGACTGCATTATATTCGCATAAAACTATATTAAATTCAAATTTGGACATTAAAACTTTCAATGATCTCAAATTTGAGCACTCTTCGGATAATTCGTTAATCCCCAAAATAGCCTATAATGTCCCCTTCACACTTACTCTCAGTAATTTTCTTAATTTAGAAATTTATAACTTATAAAATAATATTACACACTACATGATGTTGTTAATATATTAGATCGGATTTTAATATTATATTTTATGTATCGATCATTAACTTTGAAATTTGTTGCAAATTATTCGATGGCTCTAATTATATATGTTTTGAGAATACGATACATGTCTCATGTCCGTTTTAAAAATTATCAAAATCTGGTGAAAAGTTAATCCAAATAAAATAAGAACCCTAATTTGTAAGTTATTATATTCCATATGTTTTGGTTCTCATAATATTTTAATAAAATGAATCATGCCTGAACTTGATTTACATTCAGATTCGATCAAATACTCTTGTAGAGACCAAGAATTTTATACTTAATTGTCATGTCAATTATGGAACCTTACATCCGAATTAAATTTTAATTGATATCAGACCGTAACTTTTGTGTCATATATTTTAATATCTTTATTTAATAGATCTATCATAAACTATGTAATTTGCGCTTTTTAACATTTGGTTGTCAAAGGTTTGTGCAGATTTCTACTGCTATTGCTGACGGGTAATATTCGACTCAAATTCGATGCATCATAGGCTATAGCGTTTGTTAGGTCACACACACACTGTAGAGGGGGTGAATACAGTGTATAGTACACTCAAATCGAACTTTAAGAACTTAAGTAACAGAAAATAAACTTTATTGAAACAATAAACTCTGTTACAGTATGGAACTGTTACCTCTCAGTGATGAACAAATATCACGAGAGATGCAAGGGTTACAATGAATAATCTTTTCTAATAATGATAACACTTATAGTGTAAACCCTATGTCTGTGTTTATATACTACACAGTTACAAGATAATCGCTAATTGATATGGAATATAATTCTGCTTCCTAAAATATATAAATCAGATATCTTTTCTTCCAAGTATTCCATTCTTCACAGAATTCCTTCTTCATGCATATCTCTTCTTATGTTTATCTCGATCTTCTTTCCTTTAATCAGCTACTATCCTTATCTGATTGTCCTTCAGCACTTAAGTTCTGATATCTATCTTCTGATGATTATCTCCTGATAATATAAGTACTGATATCCTTAAGTTCTGACTTCCAGTATAAGTACTGATCAACAGTTAAGTACTGATTTATCCTGTTCACGTAAGATTCTGAAAGCTAAACATAAAACATATTAGCCATGACATTATCAAATATATCTAACAATCTCCCCCAACTTGTAAATTAACAAAATATACAAGTTTAACAGATATTTGATGATGTCAAAAACATTAAGTACAAATGCATGAGAAATAAACTAGATAACTACAACTTACTGTCCTTAAAGTTTTTACCAATTTCTACTTCTGATAACAACTTCAATCTGTATAAATATCAGAATTTAAGCAGTTGTAGATCTTCGACTTGGCTTCTTCATTTTCTGATCTCTCTGATGTCAGGAGTTGTTCTGAGATAGTTCTTCAACAAACATTTCTCAGCATATCTTAGTTCATCAATCATTCTCCTTTTAACATCTTTAAGCTCTGCAGTATCTTCACCAGTTTGAAAGATTGCAGCTCTGAGATCATTAATCTTTGCTTTTCTCAACTCCTGATCTAGTCTTATAACATAAGCTTTGTCAGACTCAAGATTGAATTCAAGTCCCTTAATACCAAGATACGTTCTGATCTGTGCAGTATTAGGCTTCATATCAACAATATCACCATTGTGATCTCTGTACTTTGGAACATATATGCTGTCAAACTTAACAGAATAAAGCCTTTTCTGTCTCTGAATCTGTTCTTTTAAGTAGTTTGCAGCAGTCTCTGTTATTCTGTCATCCACTTGAAGTAAGAAAAGTACATGCTCCAATTCTTCAAAATACTTCAAAGGAATGGCATTTTGTCTTATATGATAAACCCTACCATCTGTCATGAAATACAACATGATGTATTCTTTCAAGTAGGTATGGTAAACCATCTGTACAGATTCCAGTTGATTCAATCTCTCAGGAGTTGCTCCAATACCTGGTTCACTCAAGGAAGTTGGATCATTGGTAGTGTTGTGTACTCTTCTTTCATCAGCACTTTCCAATCCAGTTTTATCTCTAGCTTCCTTTCCAGTAACTACTCTTGCTTCAAAACCACTTGCAGTAGCCTTCAAAGATTGAGTCTGTTTTGCTTTAGTGAATCCTGGTAGGAGTGTCTTTGATTTATTTTCTGATATCAAGTTAACTTGAGCTCTGTCAGAGGTTACTTGCTTCTTCTGAATATCAAAACTTACAATTTCTTGACTCTGAACAACTTGAGCCATGTCAGAGGTTGTTTTAAGAACTTTTCTTGAAGTCAGAGCAAGATCATCTTTTCCATCAGCAATTTCTTCTTCCTCAGGAGGTACATAACCCTTGATAGGTTCACCATCCTTTTCTTTACCCTTGGATCTTGGATCTATCTGTGGTCGTGATCTAGCCAATGTTGCTTCAGTATGTGTCCTTTCTTTGATCACAATGCCTTTAAGTTTTGGAAGTGACTTTTTACCAGAAGCTTCAGATTTAGATGTGACTTTCTCTGATTTAAGTCTGGCTTCTTCTTCCTTTAAACTTTCCAAGTCCATTCCTGGATTTTCTTGAAGAAATAACTGTCTTGACATTTCCTCATCAAGATCTAGAAGTTCATCAGAACTTATCCTTTTACCAGCAGCAGAACTTATTCTTTTCCCAGTATCAGAACTTGTTCTGTGACTAGCTTGTCTTGATGTAAACCTTCTACCTTGACTATGACCACTACCCATTCCAGAGTTTCCTTGGTCATCTTTTCCATCATCCTTTCCTTGCAGTGTCTTGTTGGTTTTGTATTTGGACTTAATTACCTTCTCCCCCTTTTTGGCATCAGCAGGTAGTAAAAGAGAGATAAGTAGTTCCACTGAGGTCTGGATTTCAGTAAGTTGCGAATGCTGAGAAGCTTGATCAATCTGAGCTTGTTGTTTCTTTTGAGTTTTCTCAATATAAGCAATCCTGTCAATGGTAGGTTGAAAGAACTTTTTCTTATCAATTTTCCAAACTTGTTCCTGTTTGATAAAGTTCTCCTGAATCTTGTGTAGCTCTGCATGAGTAGTTGAATGAAGACCTTGTAGATGTTTAGTACTCAATGTAGTGACTCTAAGATGGGTTTTAAAATCATCAGAATTTAACATTTCATCAGCTTTAGTCAAGTGCTCAGCAAGATGTAAAGCATTTGGAACACATGAAACTGAGTTCCATTCCTTAGTCCACTCCTGACCTGCAGGAGTTTCACTCCAAGGCACTGGTGCATCCCTGATAACAAACTCCTTTACCAGTTCAGACTTAGGAAGAGTCGGTGGTGGAGTATGTCCTGAAGGACCTGCTTCATCAGCATCGACAGATGGAGCAGCTTCACCAGTATCTCCAACATTTGCAGCATCAGAACTTAAAGAATCAGTATCTTCTGATAAGACAACAGTGTGAGTAGCAATGGAGGCTTCAGCATCCTCTAATTGTTGATCTGATACTAAGTTCTGATCAACAGCCATATCCTGATGCTCACCTAAAATCTAATCATCAGCATCTTGATGCAGAGAAGGTATTGTTGATAACTCTGGAGTTTGAACAGCATCAGTAACAGGTGTTGTGGAAGGATTATTTGCTGTTGGAGCTTCTAAGAAAAGTATTTCAGGCACAACCAGGTTCTAAATATCAATTTCAGCACTTGTGCCTGGATCAACAAGAGACACAGATGGTGAGTTAGCCTTGTCAGATACAGCTTCCTGAGATGGAGTTGATGGAGAAGAAGTGACTGGAGCAAATTCCTTGTCTTGTGAGATCAGAGATTCCTGATCCCCTTCCTTAGCTGCTTCCTCCTCATCATCTGAAACTGGCCTTTGTGCCCTCTGTTTCTTGTACTTCCTTGTTGATTTGGATTCCTTGGGAGTTTCAGGAACTATCATTCGTCTAAGCCTCTTGAGAAGCCTAGAACCCCCAATTTCAGAATCCTTCTGAGAAGTTGCTTTCTCAGCTTCATTTACCACAGGTTCTGAAGAAGGAATCTGTTCCTCAGAATCTGATTCATCTCTCAAAGTAATTCTCCTCCTCTTTTGAGGTGTTTGAGGAACAGTCTTTGTTCTCTTTGGCTTAGAGGATGTAGGCTTTACAGTAGGTGCTGAAGAAGAAGGTTGAGCAGTCTGTGAAGTGGAGAGATAGGATTTGAGATAAGTTCTGAGGGTAGGTTGAGTAGAATGAGTGGTAGGTGCCGAGGATGATGGTTTTTGGGTGTTTATGGTTGGTTGGACATCAAAGTAAACAGATCTATAAGTATCAGGATCAGCATTTACTAGGATCTATTTTACAGACTGACGAATCTGTAATGGTCTAACCACTTTTTTCTTTGTATCAGCATTTACCAGAACATTAAAGTATCGTTTTGCAACTCTAAAAGGTGGGGTTGAGGAACTGACTAATTGAGGTTCATCAGTACAAAAAGTATATAGAAGTTGACAGAATCTAGCAAAATAGACAATATTTCTATTGTCTATCATCCTATCCCCAATAAAACCAATTATTCCAGTTGCAAAATCAAAATGAGTTTGATGAATAATGGCATACCCTATGTGCTGACTCAGAATTGGGATAACATCAAAATTCGAACATTTGTTCCCAAAAGCTTTGGTGATGCAGTCAAAGAAGAAACTCCATTCTCTTCTGATATTAGCCCTTTTTAACTGCCCAAGCTTTGCCAAACTCTTTTCATTTCCCAAATCAGCCATTAACTCCTGAAGTGCTGATTCCTCTGGAGTTGAAAAAGTACAATTTTCTGGGAGATGTAGAGCTTTGCGTATTGTACCAGGAGTGACTACATAAGATGAATCACCCACTTCAAAAACAATACTGGGAGTGCCATGTTTACTACCATCATCAAAGTGCCCAGTCCGCCAAAACGTCAGAACTTGTTGACTCGAAAAGACTTCAGGCTGTGTTAATGCGTACCCAATCTCACTGTGTGCAAGAAGATCTTGCACAAAATGCAATTCAGATGGAGCTTCAGCATGATCAAGAATTGCAGCATAGTTGTTTGGAACAAACTTAGCTCCATCAATGATTAAATCCTTTGGTGCCATGTGAAAAAAAAATAAGATTCAAGTATGCCTGTTAGGTGTTTGAGAGAATATCTGTATGAAAAACCAACGTGAGAAAGAAGAGAAGGAGAGTAAAAGTAAGGAGAGAGATAAAGTATAAAGAAAATAAAAGATTAAAGAAATCTTCTCTCTGTTGTACTTATACTCTGAACAAAAATGTTACCGTTGGACACCTGTCAGACATGCAGTAATAACGGACAGTTACTGGGCTCGAGAAAACAGGAATCATTACTTACCCAGTTGCCTAGTTTCAAGGAAAAACCATTCCATTTATCAAGAGAAACAATTTTAATTCAAAATTTAAACCGTTAGCACTGATTGAATTATTTTTCACTGCATCATTGAAATTCTGAAAATACATCACATGAAAATGACCAAGATAAATTAGATATGTAAGTGCTGAAAATGAATCAGAACTTAATATAAAACAAAAGTTATATGGTCATCAGAATATCAATCAGGATTTATCAACACAAGATAAAATAACTCAGAGATAAAATCTTGAAGTAAAAACAATTTTCATTAATATATCAAGACAATACATTTATGAAATAGAAATTACATCAATACTTATACAAGATTTTCCCTAAGCTCCTAATCCTAACATCAACAGCTTTAGTCCTAGCTAAGAAGCCTGACAAAGCTGAGGATGAAGAAGAACAGGAAGAAGACAAGATTAAGTCATCTTCCTCTTCCTATCTTCGACGAACAAGATGGCGAGTCGTATGATTCGCTCTTGCTGACGGATAGCTTTCCGCCTTTCCTCCTCCAATCGCTCCAGATGGCGATGGTAATCCATATAGAAGAATAGAAGGTGAGTCAGCACCTCCTGTGGGACAGAATCCCAGATCTCCTCAGGAATGGCTGTTACATGCCACTCCTACTGCCACTCGGCACAACTTAGCTCCATATTGAAGGTTTGGGAGTTCAAAAACATGTTGTATCGAACCATTGTGTTGTTGACAGAAAAAGGAGGATAAGTGTGTGAGAAGAATGTGATGGAAAGACTGATGTGAAGTGGTTGCTTATATAGGCAAGAGAATGCCAAGAGACGCAAACATATTTAATGCTGACAGGTAGAATTAATTCTACCTCGTCTCCCTAGACTTTGAAAAAGAATAACAGTCATTGGAAAGAGGAATCATGGCCTAGACCGCACAAGACACAAGAAACAGTGGACTGTTCAAGTACAAATACCATTAATCCTAATCATAGTGACTATTAATCTTCCACTTCAACATATTCTAGTTCGAACTGAGACTGTTATCAAATTTTATTCACAGATAAGCCAAGTAAAGGATTAGACTGAGAAATCAGAACTTAGACCTATACCAGAACTTAACAGTCATCAGAACATAATTTCTTAACTCGAAAAAGGAATGCCCATCTTAGTAAATACTCATACAAGTTCTGAGTTATGGACGTCAGAACTTAATCATCAGAACGTGTAACTTAGAACTTGTCCTCATAATTTGTGCAATAGTGACAATATGATTGTTTATCTAAGATAACATAGACCACCACAGAAATTTTCATCATTCAGATGGAGTGATTAGTGTGTGCATTAAGCTAAAAACAGACAAAGAGTAAAGTCTGATTCACTTCAGTACATCTTAGAAATAAGGCATAACTAAAATTTTGCTAAAGATCTGTCATTATCCTGAAACCTACTGATGAATGAGTTCATGCTTGAGTCCATCTCAACTGTTTTGTGCTAATTTTATGCATCTTTTGCAATTCTATTTTACAGTGGCTTCTCAGTGTAAGTGAGTCACGACTGTTTATCAGAATTTATGCTATTTTCAGAGTATTTCTCCAGTAATCATAGAGTGTGAAAAGTCACCAAGAAAATATTTTGCTTTTCTAATGCATATTTACTTAATACCAGCAATGCACTTGGGTCGTCCCTTCCACATTTTTACTCTAGATCTCAAAGGAGTACCTGATTTTATTCTTTGATCTTTTTGCTTTTTCTTTTGATAAGAGAGGTTTATCAGCACTTAGTACATTCAGTAGTTTTACTAGTATCAGAACTTAACAGATGAGTAGCATTATTCTAATTTGTGACTTAGTAATAAGATATACAAAGTAAACTTAACTAAGCTCAATTATCATAATTTGCTAGTGTCATAAGATTTCCACCGAAATAATTACTTCTTACATGGAAGCATTTGTTTATTGAAGACTACTAGGTCAGTTATCTAGCACAGTTATCCTCATAGGATTGAATAGGTACTAGAACAAACATATCACTTATCAGAGTTTAGAAACATATATCAGACAACAGTCAGTACTTAAAGACAATTATCAATTAAGCACAGAATATACAATGAGATTAATTCTGTAAATACTGAGCATAAAGTCTGATAACATAGAACAAGTCTAAGCAGATTTAGAGAAAGAACCTGAAACCATTCCAAGTTCATTTACCAATCTTGTAAAAGTAGCTTCACATAATGGTTTTGTGAAGATATCTGCCAATTGTTGATCTGTGGGAACAAAATGCAATTCAACTGAACCTTCATCCACATGTTCCCTGATGAAGTGGTACCTGATGCTGATGTGCTTTGTCATTGAGTGTTGAACTGGATTACCTGTCATAGCAATAGCACTTTGATTATCACAGTAAATAGGGATTTTGAAATATGTTAACCCATAATCCGGTAACTGATTCTTCATCCAAAGAATCTGTGCACAACAGCTTCCTGCAGCAATATACTCTGCTTCTGTAGTTGATGTGGAAATTGACTTTTGTTTCTTGCTGTACCAAGAAACCAATCTGCCTCCAAGAAATTGGCAGTTTCCACTTGTGCTTTTCCTGTCAATTTTGCAACCTGCAAAATCTGCATCTGAGTAACCTATTAGTTTAAAATCTGATTCTCTAGGATACCATAATCCCAGAGCAGCTATTCCTTTAAGATACTTAAAGATTCTTTTTACAGCTGTTAAGTGAGGTTCTCTTGGATCTGCTTGAAATCTTGCACAAAGACAGGTAGCATACATGATATCAGGTCTACTAGCAGTTAGATAGAGTAGAGAGCCAATCATACCTCTGTAGTCAGTAATATCTACTGATTTACCGGTATCCTTATCCAGTTTTGTCGCAGTGGCCATTGGAGTGGATGCACTTGAATAATCTTGCATTCCAAATTTCTTTAGCAAGTTTCTGGTGTACTTGGTTTGACAAATAAAAGTGCTTTCCTCATTCTGCTTGACTTGAAGGCCCAGAAAATAGCTAAGTTCCCCCATCATACTCATCTGATATCTTGACTGCATTAGTTTGGCAAACTTCTTGCAAAGTTTGTCATTTGTAGATCCAAAAATGATATCATCAACATAAATCTGGACCAGAAGTAAGTCCTTTCCATGGTTGAGGTAGAACAGTGTTTTGTCTATTGTCCCTCTGTTGAATCCACTTTCCAGAAGAAACTGAGCTAAAGTCTTATACCATGCTCTAGGAGCTTGCTTAAGTCCATAAAGTGCTTTGTCAAGTCTGTAGACATAATCTGGATGTTTGGTATCTACAAAACCTGGAGGTTGTTCAACATATACCTCTTCCTCCAATTCTCCATTGAGAAAAGCACTTTTCACATCCATTTGAAAGACAGTAAACTTTTTGTGAGCAGCATAAGCCAAAAATATCCTTATGGCTTCTAACCTAGCAACTGGTGCAAATGTTTCATCATAATCAATTCCCTCCTGTTGAGAATATCCTTTTGCAACCAGCCTTGCCTTATTCCTTGTAATTATGCCATCACTGTCAGTTTTGTTTCTGAATACCCACTTTGTACCAACAACAGATCTATTCTTTGGTCTTGGTACTAGGGTCCAGACTTTGTTTCTTTCAAATTCATTCAACTCTTCCTGCATTGCTTGCACCCAATCAGCATCTTGAAGAGCTTCTTCCACTTTCTTTGGCTCAGTCTGAGAGAGAAAAAATTGTAAAGACACTCATTTGAAGTACCTGTTCTAGTTCTGACACCTGCATCAGGATTTCCAATTATCAAATCAGGTGTATGTGATTTTGTCCACTTCCTTGTAGATGGAAGGTTTTCTCTAGAACTGGATGCTCCCCCATGATCCATGCTATCTTCATTTTCATTTTCTGATGCTCCCCCTGAAACTATGCTCTCTGAGTTGGATTCTTCAGTATTTAGATTTTTAGCACTATCAGAACTTGGCTTATCAGAACTTGACGAATCAGAACTTGAAGAGCCAGGTGCATGTTCTGATGTTTCTTGAGATGTGGTAGGATCTTGAGTATGCTCCCCCTGCATAGGTGCATCTTCCTTTAACGTAGTCACCACAGTTTCAATAACATCAGAGTTTAATCCATCAGAGTTTGCAATATCAGGACTTAGACTGTCAGGATTTTTAGTATCAGAATATGAGTCTTCATTTTCAAATCTCAGCTGATCATGGTCAATGAAATCTTTAAGACCAGTGATCTTCTTGTCATCAAAAGAGACATTGATAGATTCCATGACCACTTTTGTTCTCAAATTATAGACTCTGAAGGCTTTTGTGGAAAGTGGATATCCAACAAAGATTCCTTCATCAGCTTTTAGATCAAACTTTGATAGCTGTTCAGGATGAGTCTTGAGAACAAAACACTTGCATCCAAATACATGAAAATATTTCAGATTTGGCTTCTTTTTCTTCACCATCTCATATGGTGTTTTTCCATGCTTGTTAATGAGTGTTGCATTTTGAGTAAAACAAGCAGTCTGCACAGCTTCAGCCCAGAAATAGGTTGGAAGCTTTGCTTCTTCAAGCATTGTACGTGCAGCTTCAATGAGAGTTCTATTCTTCCTTTCAACAACTCCATTTTGCTGTGGAGTTCCAGGAGCAGAAAATTCCTGCTTTATTCCATGGCTTTTGCAGAACTCTTCCCTTATCAAATTCTTGAACTCAGTGCCATTATCACTCCTTAAAATTTTCACAGAATCTTTGACCATTTTATCCAGCTGTTTGACATGATCAATCAAGATAGATGCAGTTTCACTTTTTGTGTGCAAGAAATACACCCATGTGTATCTGGTGAACTCATCCACTATGACCAACGCATACTTCTTCTTTGCAATAGACATGACATTTACTGGACCAAATAGATCAACATGTATAAGATGATAAGGCTCAAGAATTGATGATTCAGTCTTGCTCTTGAATGAAGATTTTCTTTGTTTGGCTTTCTGACATGAATCACAAAGACCATCAGGAGCAAATACTGTGTTTGGCAATCCTCTCACAAGATCTTCTTGACCAGTTCATTTATATTGTTGAAATTTAAATGAGAGAGTTTCTTATGCCAATTCCAGCTTTCTTCAATTGATGCTCTACTTATCAGACAAATTGCAGAACCATCAGTACTTGTTGAAAGCTTAGCTTCATAAATGTTACCACGTCTATATCCTTTCAGAACAACTTTGCCTTTAGATTTACTCACAATTTCACAGTGTTCTTCAAAGAAATCAACATGATAACCTCTGTCACAAATTTGACTTATACTCAGTAGATTGTGTTTAAGTCCTGAGACCAGAGCTACTTGTTTAATTATGACATTTCCAAGATTGATATTGCCATATCCCAATGTTTTTCCAATGTTGCCATCTCCATAAGAAACACTTGGGCCAGCTTTCTCCACAAAGTCTGATAGCAGGGCCTTATTTCCAGTCATATGTCCTGAACATCCACTGTCCAGAACTAGAATATTTTTCCTGTTGCCCTGCAATCACAAAGACCACTAATTAATAGTTTTAAGGACCCAGACTTGCTTGGATCCTTTGGCCTTATTAAGTTTGTTAACATTTGCAGCGGATTTAGCATCAGAGTTTATGTTAACATTTTTCTTATCAGAACTTACACTATCAGACTTTGAATCAGAATTTACACTAGAAGGAACAATGGAAACTTTCTTCAAAGAAGGTTTTATTTGATAATAATCATAGTACAAACTATGATATTCCTTACAAGTATAAATGGAATGCCATAAACTACCACAATGAAAAAAAGGATTTTGTGGTTTGTATCTAACAGACTGACTCTTAACTCCTGATTTTGAAGGTAAGGAGTTAATATTCTTATTCTTCCTGCAAAAAGAAGCCAGATGGTTAGAACTTCCACAGTTATGACATGTTTTCCTAGGAGCATCAAGAACAGGTTTATAATCATTGCTTTTATTCATACCTTCCTTTCCATTCCTATTTTTCCTAGGTGATTTTACCTTGTTTGCATTCTTGACATCTTTCAGCTTATGCTTAAGCTGCTTCTTTGTCATTAAGCCTATGTTCACTTCAGCTGTCTTTTCCTATTTTAGTTTGTCAGAAGTTAATTCCTCTTTAACTTCTGATTTCTCATTTTCAGACTTTACAGTTACAAACTTAACAGGTTTAAACTTTGGCTTTTGCTTAACAACAGGCTTAATTTCTTTAGTTCCTTTATCATTCTTATCTTCTCCATAACCTAAGCCCTCTTTCCAGTTTCCACTACTTAGCAAATTTTGAGTTGTTTTGCTAGAGTTAGTCCAAGTCCTGATAATCTCTCTTTCCTTTTCTAACTCAGTTTTTAGAGATTCATTTAATTTTAGCACTTCATTCCTAACATAAAAAGCATCATCTCTATCCTTCTGAGTTTGATGGAACATGACTAACTCTTTTTCTAAGAAATCATTCCTTTTCTTAAATGCAAGATTTTCAGAAGTTAATCTTTCACATGTTAAAGTTTGATCTCTATAGCTAACAAACATGGTTTTAAGATATCTTCTCAACTCATTAATATCATCAGTATGAAAAGCATAAGTAGTCTGAGGTACCTTTGTTTCAGCAGCTTCAGAACTGCTCTCAGCACTTTCTTTATCAGCATTTGCCATCAATGCATAGTTCTCCTCACTTTCAGAGTCTGAGGTGTCTGTCCAGCTCTTCTGCTTTGTGACAAGAGCCTTGCCTTTGTCACCCTTTACCTTCTTGCAGTCAGAAGATATGTGGCCTTTCTCACCACAGTTATAGCATTTAACATTGGTGTAATCTCCTCTGTCAGACTTTCCTCCTCTGCCTTCAGATCTTCTGAAATTCTTCTTATCAGAACTTATGCTTTTCCTGGAAAATTTCTTTCCCTTCCTGAACTTCCTGTATGCAATCTTTGTGATTCCTTTCACCATAAGAGCACACAGCTTCATCATCTCCTCATCAGCATCAGTCTCAGGCAAGCTTTCAGAATCTGAGTCATCATCACTCTCAGAACTTGATGACTCAGTATCAGACTTTATGAAAAGAGCTTTACCCTTGTCTTTCTTTGAGGAAGCTGCTTTGGGGAATTCTTCTTCAGCCTTAAGAGCAACTGTCCTTGACTTTCCTCCTTTCCTCTTGCTTCTTTGTTCCATCTCCAGCTCACGAGTCTTGAGCATTCCATAGATTTCGTCAAGAGTTGTTTCATCAAGATTGTAGTTGTCTCTTATTGTCGTTGCCTTCAAATCCCAACATTCAGGAAGAGCTAACAGGAACTTAAGGTTTGAATCTTCAAGATCATATTCTTTATCAACCAATGACAAATCATTCAAAAGTTTGACAAATCTATCATATAAATCATTTAATGACTCATTAGTCTTTGAGTCAAAATGTTCATACTCTTGAGTGAGTATTGTCTTCCTGTTCTTCTTAATTGTGTCAGTTCCCTGAAACCTTGTTTCCAGAGCATCCCATATCTCCTTAGCAGTCTTGCAGTTGATTACCCTGTTTGACATTACATTATCAATGGCACTATGCAGTAAGTGTCGTACCTTAGCATCCTTAGCAATTGATGCTATGTCCTCAGCAGTATAATCACTCTTTTCCTTTGGTACGGTCTTTGCTGCTTCACCTGCAACTGCAACAGCGAGTTTGGTTGGTTTGTGAGGACCTTCCTTGATTCTATCAAGGTATTCTGGATCTGTTGCTTCCAGGAACATGGTCATCCTTACCTTCCATATGGGATATTCAGATGGTCTCAGTATGGGGACTCTGATGGTCTCATACCGACTCTGAATTTGTGTCTTTGGTGGTTTCTCAGTTGTGGTAGGCTTAGTTGGAGTTTCTGTGTCTGACATGAATGTGTTTGGATCTTTAACTGTATGTATGTTAACAGATAGGCTCTGATACCAATTGTTAGGTCACACACACACTGTAGAGGGGGTGAATACAGTGTATAGTACACTCAAATCGAACTTTAAGAACTTAAGTAACAGAAAACAAACTTTATTGAAACAATAAACTCTGTTACAGTATGAAACTGTTACCTCTCAGTGATGAACAAATATCACGAGAGCTGCAAGGGTTACAATGAATAATCTTTTCTAATAATGATAACACTTATAGTGTAAACCCTATGTCTGTGTTTATATACTACACAGTTTCAAGATAATCGCTAATTGATATGGAATATAATTCTGCTTCCTAAAATATATCAATCAGATATCTTTTCTTCCAAGTATTCCATTCTTCACAGAATTTCTTCATGCATATCTCTTCTTATGTTTATCTCGATCTTCTTTCCTTTAATCAGCTACTATCCTTATCTGATTGTCCTTCAGCACTTAAGTTCTGATATCTATCTTCTGATGATTATCTTCTGATAATATAAGTACTGATATCCTTAAGTCCTGACTTCCAGTATAAGTACTGATCAACAGTTAAGTACTGATTTATCCTGTTCACGTAAGATTCTGAAAGCTAAACATAAAACATATTAGCCATGACATTATCAAATATATCTAACAGGGTTAGAATAAAAAAATATATAATACTTGATCGAATTTAGTTTATATCTGATTTATAATACTCGAGACTGCAATATATTCAAATAGAACTATATTAAATTCAAATTTTGACACTAAAAATTATAATGTTATTTGAGTACTCTTCGGATAATTCGTTATCCACAAAATAACTATAATGTTGGTTTCGCTCTTACTCTCAGACTAGAAATAGTAGATAAGCTATATAGAGTTGCTAGCTATCTTATATCGTTCGTATCCCGACTAACATAAATTGATTAATCCAGATAAAATACATAATAATATTATTATAAGAATAATATATTAAACATTTGTTTAATTAAATAAATTTAAGGGTCAATTTTTTTTTATAAAAGATGAATAATCTATAATTATGTGTAACGATAACAACTATTAAAATAAAATTATATAAAAATATAATCAACACTTTATTAACTTGTAAGTTAAAATAATATACAAAAATAAAATAAAAAAAGAGAATATGTCTTATCTAATAAGAATTTAAAACTTAATATAAAAATCCTTGTAGTATAATGGTTATAACATCACCTTTCTAACATGTTAATGGGAGTTGGAATCTTAGCATTAACAAATATTTATCTTATTTGTTTTAATTTAGTACAAATTATTTAGAAGTGTCATTTTTGTGAATTTTCAATATATAAGGGCAAAATCGTAACTACACAGCCATTTTATTGGCTCAATTTGCCCATATTCCTCCTTTAATATATCAGAAGGAGATATTAAAACAACGATTGTATAAACAAATGCTCCAAATGCAAATCTCACACCAATAGTCTCAAATATGATGTTATGGTGGACATGAAATAACCAATAATTATATTATGTATTATTATTATTATATAAAAGTTTAGAGTATATCGCCCCTCAATTAAGATGAATAATAATTTAATAAATTATGAAATATGTTCAAAACCAAATATATAAATCACATCCATGATTACTGAAAATAATAAAGAAAATCTATAAGTATAGGAGGTAAACTAGTAACCGACTAAGTTATAATACCTTATTGAACAACAAATCCTATCGTACTTAAAAAGATATCATAAGAATAATCGTAGATTCATGTTGATCCAAAAATATTTATATGTGTGTAAATAGTTAAAAAATTTCCAAGATCTTCTACCAAATTTAAGTGGATAACATATGGCAAATTACACTTTTTTTGGTGGACCACATACACATTCCTTGTTATTGTTAATAATGTCAACCAGCAATAAAATCTTACTATTGTCACAACTGTAAAATATGTAAAGTAGATACGAGAATAATAAATAGCGGGGCCATAGATACACGGATAATAAATAACAGGGCCATCTTATATATATATATTATAATAGATACGAGGATATAATAAATAACGGGACCATCTTATAAATTTGAATAATTATTAGGAGACACCTTGATTTCAAAACCAAAAACCCAAAATTAAAATTCTAGTTTCACTTTGCAGATATGGTGAAGCGAACACACATTGGCTCAACTTCAACTTTGGTGGACACCAATGTTACTAACTACGTCACCTCGCCAGCAAATGGAGGTGTTGTTTTTTGTGTGGAGCCTCTGGTTAATTGTGAAAGTGATAGAATGGGAGCATTTCTCGAGGAATGCTTTTATTGTAAAAAGAAACTTTTGTTTAAAATGCCTGTGTTTATGTATAGGTAAAATGCTAATTTTTTTTTCTGATCTTATATTTTGTATTCGTAACTGAAAGTTTCTATTGTGTTTGATTACAATAAAATTTGTGATTGATTTAATGTATCTAAAATGTGAGTATTTGTTGAACGGTGTATAGTTATAATCATGATTTATATATGTTGTTTCATTTTGGATTCCATTTGATGACGGTCACTGAAATAATTTATCGTTCTTTGGTTAGTAATTATTACGAAGATGATTTAAATGTTGTTTAATTTTTTATTTGTTTAATGTCGATTATTGAAATCGTACTAGTTTATTACTTTTAACTTGATATTGTCAGTTATGATTATGAATTGTATGCCATGTAATATTTTATACGTTTGATCTTGGTTATTAAAATCCTATTTTGCCATTTCTTGGTTAGTAATTACTTAATTTGGAGCCAAGGTATCCTAAAGGTTTATTTTAGTTATAGTGATGACATGCTATTTGTTTCAATTTAATTTTATAATAATTTATTGAAAAACTGTATAAGTTTGTCATTGATGAAATGCTATCATTTTTTGTTTTGTTAGTTTCTCTAGTTTAGTTTCTTTTGATATTTATGTTTGGTTGTGGTTATAATTTATGTAATGCAATGCAGTGATCGTGCGTTTTGCACCACTGAGTGTCGTGGGTTCCAGATTATGAAGGACGAGCCTATGGTGGACGAGGCAAAGGAGAAGCTTAATGGAAAACATAAAGCGTTGGATTAAAAGAAAAATAGTAAAGTTTAAGAATTATTTTGATTTAGAATCATCATAAATATATATTCCGTATCTAAGTTTTAGTATTTTTCTATTATAATGGTGAAACAGTTAATTTTCTTGATTAGCTTGCATTATAGCAAGGTGCTTTCTAGTCGGATCAATAATATGTAATAAATGGTTGAATTTAATGGGTTTGGTGCAACTATATTTTTGTCTTTTAGTACAGTTCACATTATTGGTTTTTAAGTTCTTGAATTATGTTTGTTATTAATAGTAGTTTGGATGTTAAGAAATACTAATATATACACAAATCAGTTTTTTTCAATATATTGCTAGCTTGTAATACATTCACATCTCGTCTTTAAGATTAGTTTCTGCCTCATCAGGATTCACCAAGTTTAGACTATGACATATTTCCCTGCTGCTTGATGTTATGTCTCTGAGCTCCATTTTTTATTTTGACTTCTTTCCCTTCAGTTCTTCTCTCATCAGAGCCATTGAGAACTTTGAGGGGCAATTTCTTTACTTTTCCTGATTCGAGTTTTTTCTAGATAAACAGCTCATTCATGTGGTCAAATCATTCCAATTGCGTTCATCATCTAGCTTTGGCTAATGTGTACACGACCGAGACATAGTTATATAAAGTTCTTATTTAAAATTTTAGCGGAGATTAGAATTGCTGTTTGCTGGCCTGCCTGGTTGAGATGGCCCTCCCTGCCGGCCCTCCATAGTCAGATGAATAGCTTTCACGTAACACTCCGTTTCAATCCATTTCTCCTTTAATTCAATTTTTTGCTGCAATACACAAGTGTCAGCTTCAAAATATAGACCAAGATGAGAGAGAGGGGTAGTAATCATTCAATGGAGTCAAAGGACTTGTCCACAATTTCCATTGATGAGCTCGTAGGTTCACTTCAAGCCCACGAGCAGCGGATGAACCATTATGATGATGCAAGCCATCTGGAGAAGGCGTTGCTAAGTAAAGTATCCATTGGCGACAGTTCTGGCAGTAGCAGTTCTGTACGTGGAAGATGTGGCTTTAGAGGTGGCTACCGAGGTGGACGAGGATGTGGAAGGCAGTATTTTAATAGAGGCTAGAATTCTGAAGGTTATCAACCATTTGGTCGTGGTCAGAATTTTAGAGGCCGAGGAAGATATGGATTTCAACGAGTTGACAAATCTCAATTTCAATGTTATAATTGTAATAAATTTGGTCACTTCAGTTATGAGTGTAGGGCACCAAAAGTGGAAGAAAGGAGTCACTTTGCTGCAGCAAAAGAAGATAAAGATATTGGTTCCGCAATGTTTCTCACTTATAAAGGAGACGAGGAGAACAAGAAGAATATTTGGTATCTTGACTCAGGAGCCATCAATCATATGACTGGCTATAAAGATTTATTTACGGAGATAGACGAGACCATCAGTGGAGAAGTTACTTTTGGTGACTCGTCAAAAATTCCGGTCAAAGGAAAATGTACAATTATGATTGTGTCAAAGAATGATGAGAAAAAGTATATAAATGATGTTTATTATATACCTGCTTTGAAAAATAATATCATCAGTCTTGGCCAACTTGTGGAGAAAGGGTATAATATTCGGATGCAGGATAATTCTCTCATCATCAGAAATCAGGTTCGAGAATTAATTGCAGATGTGGAGATGTCAAAGAATCGACTGTTCACACTTGATATGCAGACGAAAGTGCAAAAGTGCTTGAAATCAGTCATTAAAAATGACTCAAGGTTATGGCATTTAAGATTTGGTCATCTTGGATTTTCTGGCTTAAAATTATTGTCAAAAACAAAGATGGTGGACGGTTTTCCAGAAATCAACGAACCAGAGAATTTGTGTGAAGCATGTGTCAAAAGGAAGCAACATCGACAAAGCTTTCCGGTTGGAAAATCGTGGAGAGCCAGGAGGCCATTGGAGATAGTTCACACAGATATAGCTGGACCATTTGATATCTCATCCCTTGGAGGTAATAGGTATTACCTAACATTTATTGATGATTTTAGCAGGAAAAGTTGAGTTTATATCATCAAAGAAAAATTGGAGGCTCTTGATAAATTCAAAGAGTTCAAAGTACTTATAGAAAAACAAACTGGCCAGTATTTGAAGATACTCAGATCAGACAGAGGAGGCGAGTATACTTCAAACTTGTTCAAAAGTTTTTGCAGAGCACATGGCATCAATCATCAGTTGACAACGGCATATACTCCTCAACAAAATGGCGTTGCAGAAAGGAAGAATCGCACTATTCTTGACATGGAAAGAAGCATGGTGAAAGCAAAGCACTTGCCAAGAACTTTCTGGGCGGAAGCTATTCTATGTGCAGTTTATTTGCTGAATCACTGTCCAACAAAAAGTGTCAGAAATAAAACTCCAAATGAAGCATGGAGCGGGAGAAAACCATCAGTTGGACATCTCAGAATTTTTGGGTGTATTGCTTATGCCCACGTTCCCGATCAAAAAAGGAAGAAGCTAGATGATAAAGGCGAGAAATGCATCTTTACCGGATATGACAAAAGGAGCAAGGCGTATAGACTCTATAATCCCCTAACGAAGAAATTAATCATTTCTCGAGATGTTGAGTTTGATGAATCAGACTACAGGAAATGGAGCGAGGAAGAAAGAAAAGTTGCTGGTTTATTTTTCAGTGATGATGATGATGATGACGGTGATGACTCCAACATTAAAGATGACGGAGATGATGATCAAACTCCTCCACCATGTCCAAATCAACGAACACCTGGATTGACACCATCCACGGGAGGAAGTAGTAGTTTAGGGGGAGCACCACGAAAGATGCAGAGTCTGGATAATATCTACGAAGCTACAAGTCCGGTACAAACATCCTTTGATTATTCCTTATTTTGTTTAATGGCTGAATGTGATCCAGTTATATTTGAGGAAGCTTCAGAAGAAAGCAAATGGAACAAAGCCATGGATGAAGAAATTGGCGCAATCAAGAAAAATGATACATGGGAGCTCACAGATCTTCCAGAAGGACATAAAGAAATTGGCGTTAAGTGGGTCTACAAGACCAAGATGAATCAGGATGGAGAAGTGGAGAAATACAAGGCAAGGCTAGTGGCTAAAGGCTACAAGCAGGATATGGCATTGATTATGATGAGGTGTTTGCTCAAGTTGCACGAGTTGACACCATCAGACTTCTTACAGCAATTTCCGCTCAAAATCGATGGAAAATTTTTCAAATGGACATGAAGTCGGCATTTCTAAATGGTTATCTCGAAGAAGAAGTGTACATCGAACAACCTCCAGGATATATTCAGAAAGGCCAGGAAAATAAAGTCTACAAACTGAAGAAAGCCTTATACGGTTTGAAACAAGCTCCGCGAGCATGGAACACAAGGGTTGATGATTACTTCCAGAAAAATGGTTTCGTGAAGAGTCCATATGAGCATGCTCTCTACACGAAAACAGATTCAGGAGGAGATGTTATGATCGTATGCTTATACGTGGATGACATGATCTTTACTGGAAATAACCCTGGTATGTTTGATGATTTTAAGAAAGTTATGACTAACGAATTTGAGATGACATATATTGGTCGAATGTCATACTTTCTTGGAGTCGAGGTGAAGTAAAGCAAAGATGGGATTTTTATGTCACAGAAAAAATATGCCGAGAAGATTTTAAAAAGATTCAGAATGGAGGAATGCAAGCCAGTGAGCATGCTAGCAGAAGCAAGCATAAAGCTCAGGATTGATTCAATAAGGGAGTCGGTAAATCCGACATTGTTCAAAAGTTTAGTTGGAAGTCTGAGGTACCTAACTTTCACTCATCCACATATTATGTATGCAGTTGGACTAGTTAGTAGGTACATGGAAAAGCCGAAGCAAGATCACTTCATGGCAGCTAAAAGGATTTTGAGATACATAAAAGGTACACTTGATCAAGGTCTATTTTACACGCATTCTCAAAATTCAAAATTAGTTGTGTAATAACTCGAATTTTTGAGACCTTGTAAAACGTTTAATGAATAGTAACCCTGACATACGGGAAAAATTTTGAGCCCACACTATATAGTGCATAAGAAAATGAGTTTCGGAATAGATATTACGACTATACGTACCAAATGAGTGTATGTAAACGCTATTAGTTTTCGAAGAAAATGAACTTTGAAAAACAACCGTAATTACGACTTATCAAGGACTACGGGAATCACAATATAATTACGAGATTAAAATCCTACGGATTTATATTCAATTAGGATAAATAAAAATATAAGGAATAAATACGAAAAGAATTACATTGCGAACCATTTACGAATAAGTATTGCGGAGAACGTTTAAGTAACCGAGCGAACGCGTAAACGATTAATTAAACGTAACGCACTAACTAAACCATGGTAAGGAAGTAACCATGGTTAATTCATCAAATAGTAAGCTAACCCTAGGATGACCAAGCTAGCTAGCAAATAGTGTGCTAAGGAGCTAACCTTGTAGTTTAGCTTGTAAGCTAGCAAGCTACAAAGATTTGTCCATGGATTTGGAGACAAGGAATAAACCTAAGCTATCCTAGGAAGAATAAAGATCAACTTGCAAAGATATCAAGTCACCTTCCAAGAAGCAACCTAGAAATCATCCAAGAGAAGCAACCAAGTGCTATAAATACCCCCCACCCCCAAAAGCTCCCATTCGGCTATTTTGAAGAAAATAAGGAAATTGCAATTCAAAACTCCAAGCTCTAGTTCTTGTAAAATCCCACAATTATTTCCCAAGCCTCCTAGCAACTAAACTAAGGTAAGAAAAATCTTTCATCTCTTTTTATCAAGGTTTGATGGGTGGAATAAATTCAAGAAACTCACTAGTGAACAGTGTGAATAGTAACCTCTCTTTGGTTTCTTGATTTTAATGGTGGTTTTAGGTTCCAAAAATCATACCAAGCACTCCCAATCCTCCACCATCCTCAAGAACACATCTCAAGCTTTCAAGAAAGGTAAAAATCTTTGGCCTAACTTTATTTAAGGTTCATGTTAAGATCCATTTAGTGGGTGTTAGTAAACCTAGCTTACTAAGTTTGTTTATGAAATCTTGATGATTAAGTTAAGTAGATTTAAGGTTGGTTGTTGTTGCCTCAAGAACATGATGTTCTTGAGAGGAGTTTGTGTGTTGATGATGATATGATGATTGTTGGTGGTTGTGTTGATAGTTAAGGCATAAACGAAACCCCGATCGTAAACGTAACTTCGTTAAAAACAACAAACCGTAACTTTAAGTTTCTGCAGAAATTATCGAAGTTTTAAACTGTAGATTCTTGAGAAATAACCTTTGTTTAAGATATACAATGTTATAAGGATCGTTTAGGCGCTTGAATCGCTTAATTCCGATTTACGGATCAAAAGTTATGATCGTTTTAGTAAAAGTGTTTTACGCGACAAAAACTGCTACAAATCACGAACTTTGAAAATATAAAGGATAGACTTAAAAGTATTAATAAATCATGAATTTTTTACAGAGAGTAACATGTGGAGTTTCCTAACTGTCATAAAAATTTAAAGTGAAAATAATGATTTCTCAATTTTATAAAAATGTCGGAGCCGAGACCGCGCGAGTAGAAACCGTAAGAATCCTAAAGCGGAGCCGACAACGATAATGAGAATGAACTCAAGATACTTAGGAAAATGAAGTGACCATAAAGTGTTTATGACTTAAAAGAAATATTAAGGGTAGTATGAGTTGAGAGGGTTTATAATGAGTAGCGCATGAGTGCGAGTTACCGTGAATTAGGACGGAACCTAACGAAATGAAATGTGTTTATGGTTATAGATTTCCGAGCGGAACATAGAGCATCCTCCACCTCGAGATACCCAGGCAAGTTTACAAACCCAACTCCATTTTTCTGTTGTGTTGTGAAAAGATTGTTTTACTATCATCGCATAAATACTATGTTTGCCATGATACGTAGTTTTGAATTTTCGCATGATATAGCGATGTTGTACGATAAGTATATATCGTGAAATGTTATTTCGCTTTAAGCGTAATGTATGATAGAAGACCGAGGGTCGGTCGGGATTAAAGATAAAACCCGGGATCGTTCCGGAGATATTATTGGATTGATATAAGTCCATAATAGTACGTTTTAAAGGGACTCATCGTCCACTTACGAAACATTAAAACACCTCGAACTTTTAAAATGATTTCCCAATGAGCATATTCCCTCAACTATATTTTATTGATTCGGATATTAAATATTATATACGTATTCCTTTATTATAGGAGTAGTATACTTCAACGTTTATTTACTCAAACCCGATTAATCATTATAGATTATTAATTATGTAAACACAAACTAGTTGAGGAATACTATTTAAATAAATCTTTTAAAAGAATAACTCATTCGAGGTATGATGAATATCAATTATCATTTAATTATTTATAGACTATTATTTAATTATTGATTATTTATTTGAGGATTGTTATTGATTTAAAGATCATAGATCCTGATATACCTTCTGATTTAGAAGTATCATTCGAATAATTTCAGATCGTCGGTGAATATTATCCCGACTTATTATTATATTGAATATAGTTTCAAGAAGAAACTTTCCCCTTATTAATTATCTGTTGACAACGGTCAACTCACATCCCTAGTACTTCCTCCGAAATTCTCGAAAGTACGTATATACATATATATACACTTATATTCTAAAAAGATAAATGATCTCTATCAACAAGCAAAACGCTTGGGGAACTTCGATGTGGTTCAAGTTCCCGGGATGTATAGAATTCTGTTGAAGGACAATGGAGGGGTAGACTCTGGTACTACGTGTGCTGGATGGGCTACCAAAGGTACCGCAGACGAAGGTACTTCGTGTACTCAGGAACTTGTGAAGTATGTGTATACCCGAAAATGGGACATGTAGCCCGAATGCGGCCAGGGTGATACCCGAGAGATGACGGTATTAGTCCTTTTACTAGTAAAGAAGGTTACTTTCCGTAGGACGACTGATCATCGTATGCGGTGGCTCCTGTGAGATGTCCAAAATCTTCCAATTGGAATTGATATGCAATACCGTAACCCAAGCCTAGGTGCTGGGATTACTATTAAGGTATTCGCAGGTTATAAAAACCCCTTAAAAGAATTATTCTCATAAGAAGGTGTGGGACACCGAGAAATCTAATTTTAAATAAAACATATATATAACATATGATGTTATTATACAGTCATTTTCATACTGTACATTATTATGCTGAGCATCTTAGCTCACACTTGTTTTCTTAGATTGACACAACACAACAGTGAATCAAGATGCCTGCCATGAGAACCACAGCCAGGAAATGGGTAGGAAATGGCCAGCTGTTCCGTAGATTGTTTGGTGCAGTACCTCAGGTAGTCGGAATAAGCTGGATTAGTTTTCAGTTGGTTATAGTTCGGCTTATTTATAAGTATGGTTTATGTAAAATAAGGAATAAGAAGCGTATATTCGGCCGGCGGATTAACCTTACTTAAAGGTCACCCCCGGTAAGACTAATTACATTTGGGTTGTAATAAAATTCTCTAGTAATGATGGTTCGTTTCCAAGACAATAACCTGAAGTGTGTGTGTGTGTTAAGTGTGGGGTCGTGAAGCGTGAGTATTTACATATTGTAGTGTGAGTTGTGTGAGTTTAGATAGCGTGGCTTCCGAGACTCCTGACCCCGGGTTTTGGGGCGCCACAAGTTGGCTACTCAGACAGTGACTATGGTGGTGACTTGGATGACGGGAAAACCACTCCAGGCTATGCTTTTCATATCGGTTCCGCAATATTCTCGTGGTCATCAAAGAAGCAGCCAATAGTGGCACTTTCAATATGTGAAGCAGAATACATCGCAGCAGCAGCATGTGCATGTCAGGCTATGTGGATAGGCTACATATTGAGCGAATTAAATCTCGCGGATGAAGACCCAGTAACCATTTACGTGGATAATAAATCCGCTATTTCTCTTGCGAAAAATCCGGTGTCACACAGTCGGAGCAAACACATAAATATTAAATATCATTTTCTTTGAGAACAGGTGAATGATAAAATCGTGGAATTGGTGCACTGCAGGACAGAAGAAAATTTAGCGGATATATTTACAAAGCCATTGAAGCCAGATATGTTTGGAAAAATGAAGCAGAAGCTCAGAATACAAAGTCGAGTTTGAGGGGGAGTGTTAGAATGTCAAACTCTTCCAGATGCATAGTTAATGAATAAAAGAAAAGAATAAATGTAGTGCAAATCTTCATCCAGAAAAAATGATAGGCAGCTCGGTGCAATAATTTGTTATGCATGCATGGTCAACTATTCACATAAGAAATACACACTAGTCTTCCTAAGAATCAGGGAGTTGTATGGCGTTGGTATGCAGCAACTGTTAAAATTAAAGGCTGGGTTTTATCATTGAGCTACTGGTTGGAAGAGTCAAGTTTGAATGCTAGATATAAGGTAGGCTGCATATTTTCTAGTTAAAATAATATGTAAGCAATGACATAAGCAGTTTGTACACTATAAATAGACATACCCAGGAACATAACATTACCACAAAATTTGAAAACATCAGAGAGAAGAAAATAGTCATAGCTCTTGAAAGAAAGAAACAAGGCCGTAGCCTTAGTGTTGTAAACAAAACAAAAGCTGTAGTTTTTATTTATATATAAAGAGTGTGCTTTGTCTGTTTTATTATCGAAAATAATTATACATACATATCAGCAGGTGTTTTAAATATTAGAGTGAGTCCATTCACGTTTCCAACATCTGAGCTCCATTTTTTGTTTTGACTTCTTTCCCTTCAGTTCTTCTCTCATCAGAGCCATTGAGAACTTTGAGGGGGCAATTTCTTTACTTTTCCTGATTCGAGTTTTTTCTAGATAAACAGCTCATTAATGTGGTCAAATCATTCCAATTGCGTTCATCATCTAGCTTTGGCTAATGTGTACATGACCGAGACATAGTTATATCAAGTTCTTATTTAAAATTTTAGCGGAGATTAGAATTGCTGGTTGCTGGCTTGCCTGGTTGAGACGGCCCTCCTTGTCGGCCCTTCATAGTCAGATGAATAGCTTTCACATTGTTAGTCCGAGGTTTCTGATGATGCATTATTCCTTGAAGAATTCTACAGCAAATCAGATTGGTTAGATTGTTAGTTAGTTAGATAAGTATTAGAGTTTTGTTTAATGTTAACTTAGGTAACTGGATAATCTTTGACTTATCTTTTCTAAAGAAACTCTATCTTGGATAAACTTCATTTATTTCAAATCTCCTTATCTTTATTAAGTTTATCTTCTCTAGTAACAAACTAATGGATTATTTTTAAAATACTTATTCAAATATTTTCAAACTTGAGCTTATCTAGTATTATCTTTAAAATAGTTTGAAATACATTCCTATCCGTTAGGTTTTACTATATATAACCGACTTGATGTTTTCCAGAAAAACAACTCTCTGCACTTTCCATCTTACTCTTTTCTGAGAAAAACACTCTCTTAATTACATACATTGCTTATCCAGTTAATTAAGAGATATAGTCGAGTTATAATCTTTCACATTCTATTCTTGTATTCGAAAGGTGTATTGTATCACTTGTCCCGAGTTGTGGGAGGTTGATTACAAGATCAAGGCCAAGTAGCTGTGTGCTAGGTAGCTGTGTGCTAGGGAAAGATTTCTTTCAAGTGGGCCAAGTTTGTAATCAAGGAAAGTTTGTAAGTACTTTGTTTTAAGTGGATATAATACATTCTCTATGCTAGTTGACATGGGGACTTGGATGTAGGCCATAGACTAGGTATAGGGGCCGAACCAAGTGAAAAACTCTTGGTGTTCTTGCATTATTTTATTTCCAGCATTGCACGTTTCAGTTTCTGCAATTTACATTCTGCTGTTAATTAGGGTCTGTCTCATTTTGATTCAGTCTGTCTCATTTGCAATAGAGACTGTCCCATTTGTGAACAATCATACTTTAACTGTAATTCGATTGTGCCTATGAATTTCATTTGGTATCAGAGCAGGTGCATTTAACCTGTCTTTTAGTGACTGTTTTGCTAGCGATCCATGGCACAATCAGAACGTGTGTCAATTAATATCCCTCCTCTCTTAATTGGAGCTGCAAATTACAATGACTGGAAATTTCGAATGAAGATCTTTCTTCAGCGAGATGCTTATGAATGGGATGCTGTTGAGAATGGCATAACTACTCCCATGAAAGAGGGAAAGCCAAAGCCTCTAAAGGATCTGTCTCCTGAAGAAGTCAATGCCTTGAACTACAATGCTAAAGCCATGAATGCCCTTCAAAGTGGAATGGCTGCAACAGAACTATGCAAAGTTTCTGCATGTACTACGGCTAAACAAATCTGGGATACTATCCGAGTTAGCCACGAAGGAACATCTAAGGTACGTGAAGTGAAACTTAGTATGCTAATAAGTGATTATGAAGCTTTCAGGTTGGAATGAGATGAAAGTGTCATAGATGCTCAATGAAGGTTTTTGACCTTGATGAATTCTATCTCACTACTCGACAAGATCATTTCTCAAGCTGAAATCGACAGAAAATCCTCAGAGCTATGCCTAAGAAGTTTTCTTCAAAGGTCACCATCCATCAGGATTCTCCATCCATATCAACTATGGAAACTCTCACTCTATTCAGTGAATTAGAGGAATTCGAGAACCAGCTATGTAGATATGATGAAGAAGATGAAGCCCCCAGGAAAAAGACTGTAGCTTTTAATGCAGATGCAGGTGATTCTTCTGAAGATTCTGATGAGGAGATTGCACTTCTCACTAAGAAGTTCCACAAATTTCTGGCCAAAAAGAATGCATCTAAACGACCCATGAAGTCTTCTTTTTCAAAGAAAGAATTCAGACCTAGTTCAAGCAAGGAAAGAAAAAATAATCAAAACAAGGATGCATGATTTGAGTGTGGAAAGAAAGGTCATTTCAAGAAGGACTGCTATAAGCTTAAAGCCAAAAAGAAAGCTTTACTCACATGGAGTGATGATGATTCTGAAGTGGAGATCGACTCAGACGATGAATTAGCTCAACTATGCTTTGCTAGACTTGAATATGACTCTAGTGACAATGATGAGGTACATACTGTTCAAATTAATAAAAAATCATATATATCTCAGGATGTACTAACCTTGCAGGCTCAAAATAGAAAGTTAAAAGAAAAGAATGCTTATCTTAAACAAGAATTGAGTGAGGTTCTTAATGAGGTCGATGACTCCATCAAAAATGAATCCCTAGTAGATGAAAACAAGCTATTATCAGAGAAGGTCTCTAAGCTAAAAGAAGAAGTCAACTATCTCAAGAATGAGTTCGAGATGAAAGATGCATGTCTTGATGCATTAAAGAAGTTCTACCAAATCAAATGCATCTTCTGATTCTATAGTTCCTGAACTCGAGCAAAAGGTTGCCCAGCTGGATACTGATCTAGCCAAATGTTTCCATGGAGAAGGAACCCTGAATGCCTTACTTGCCCAACAGAAATCTTCTCTTAACAAAGAAGGTTTGGGGTATGGATTAGCCAAGAAAAAAGTCTTTCAAAGTGGCTACAAAAGAATTCCTATGAAATACAAGATGCCTTATGAAAAATGTCAAGACTGTGGCAAATCTGGTCACAATAATTCTGCATCTCGGTTATGTGGTATTAAGGGCCACAATCCTAACTCTGCAACTAGATCTAAATATGTGCATAAATCTGTTAATATTTTTCAAATGTGGATTAAGAAATCTGACAGGCATTTGTATAAGATTTATGATACTAACATTCAAGGACCCAAAGTCATGTGGGTACCTAAGAGATAAAGGATCTTTTGTAGGTATGCTTTAAAGTCCATGTTCCTCGAAACAAGTGGATTATTGATAGCGGTTGCTCTCGTCACATGACTAGAGATAAATCAAAGTTTCTCTCATTAATCGCTAAAGAGGGAGGTTTAGTTACTCTTGGAGATTCCAATACCGTACGTATTATAGGTAAAGGTACCATAGGTAACGATAATTTTGCTATCAATAATGTTCATTTAGTTGATGGTCTAAAGTATAATCTTATTAGTGTAAGTCAGTTAACTGATGCTGGTCATAGTGTTAAGTTTGATAAAGATGTTTGTTATATTGGTAATAAAGCTAATGAGTTTGCTTTAGTAGCCAAAAGGAAGGGAAACATCTTTGTGTTAGATTTTGATGAGTAGCAAGAAGAAATCTGCCTAGCTACTGTTCAAGAACAACAGAATCTATGGCATATGCGTCTTGGTCATGTTCACATGGACCTACTTTGAAAGATATCTTCACATGAGTTAGTTCGAGGTTTACCAAAGCTGAAGTACAAGAAAACAGAACCATGTTCAGCCTGCCAACTTGGAAAACAAGTGAAATCTTCCTTTACTGTTAAGAATAAAGTATCAACTTCTGTTCCTTTGCAATTATTACATCTAGATCTCTTTGGTCCAGAAAGATATGTAAGTTTGGGAGGTAAGAATTATGCTTTCGTTATAGTAGATGATTACTCTCGCTTTACTTGGGTGTTATTCTTGCGTACTAAAGATGAAGCTTTTAGTGAATTTAAAGATCTTATTACTAACCTTGAGACTAAGTATTCTTTAAAGCTGAAGACTATTCGTAGTGATCATGGAGGAGAATTCGAGAAAGATTTCGTAACTTTCTGCACAAACTAGAGGCATTACTCATGAATTTTCTGCCCCATGTACTCCTCAACAAAACGGGGTTGTTGAACGCAAGAACAGAACTCTACAGGAAACTGCTCGTACTCTACTTCATGAAAGTAATCTACCACGTAAATTCTGGGTAGAAGCGATAAACACTTCCTGTTATGTATTAAATAGAGTGCTTATTCATCCTATTTTGCTTAAAACTCCTTATGAATTGCTTAAGAATAAAATGCCTAACATCAGCTATTTTTGAGTATTTGGTTCAAAATGTTTTATCTTAGATACACAGAACACTCGAGGAAAATTTGATGCTAAGTCTACGGAATGAATTTTCATGGGATATTCTACTACAAGCAAGGCTTATAGAGTTTATAATTCTATCAAGCACAAAGTTGAAGAATCTATCAACATTACCTTCAATGAATCTGCCTTGAAGATCTCTCAAATTGAAGAAGATGTTGCTGATCAGCCGTCTCATTCTCAAATGAGATAGTCTCAATCTCAAAAAGGTCAAGTTTCTCAGGAAAAATCAGATTGTCCAAGAACTCCTGATTCATCTAACTCTTCGGGAAATTCTCAAGACTCTCCTCAGACTCCTGATCAATGGTCAAATGATTCTTTCACTTCTCAGCAAGGAAACTCTATTCAAGAAGAAATGAGACAGTCTCATTCCAAGTCTCAGTCTCAATCAAAAGAGACAACACTTATTCCTTATCAAGCAGACAATTCTAATGAAGAGGAAATGAGTACTATCCAACTGCCAAAGTCTTCCAGAACAGTTAAGAATCATCCACCAGATAATCTCCTTATAGATTTGGATCAAGGAATCTCTACGCGAAGCAGACTTCTTAATTTATGTGCATTTTGTGCCTTTGTTGCTGAATTTGAACTGAAAAATGCTCAAGAAGCTGTTGTAAATGAATGTTGGTCAGTTGCCATGCAAGAAGAATTGAACCAGTTCGAACGTTGTCAAGTCTGGGAACTTGTCTCCCCTCCTTCTAATGCCAAAGTCATTGGTACTCGTTGGGTTTTCAAGAATAAGAAGGATGAAGATGGTAACATCATTCGGAATAAAACTCGTTTAGTGGCTCAGGGATACAACCAACAGGAAGGAATTGATTTCGACGAGACATATGCCCCTGTAGCTCGTCTCAAAGCTATTCGAATTCTAATGGCATTTACAGCTCACAAAGGATTCAAGCTTTATCAAATGGATGTTAAAAGTGCATTTTTAAATGGCCATCTCAAGGAAGAAGTTTATTTGAAGCAGCCCCCAGGTTTCATTCATGAAAAATATCCTCACTATGTCTACAAGCTCAAAAAGTCTGTCTTTGGATTGAGACAGTCCCCTCGATGTTGGTATGAGCGTCTCAGTCAGTTTTTTCTAAAGAATGGTTTCACTCGTGGTACACTCGATCCAACCCTCTTTATTTTTCATAAATATAATCATTTTCTATTAGTACAAGTTTATGTAGATGATATTGTGTTTGGATCTACTGATGAATCTTTATGTAAGTGGTTTTCTAACTGCATGCATAAAGAATTTGATATGAGTTTAATGGGTGAATTGCAATATTTTCTAGGCTTGCAAATTAACCAATCTGCTGCAGGTATTTTCATACATTAAAGTAAGTATGTTAATGATTTGCTTAAGAGATTTGCGTTAGAAAATATTTCTGCTAAAGCTACTCCGATGAGTACAACTGTCAAGCTCACTAAGGATGAACAAGGTACACCCGTAGACATTACTAAATATCGAGGTATGATTGGCTCATTATTATATTTAACTGCTTCACGTCCTGATATTGTGTATAGTGTTTGTCTATGTGCTCATCTCAACCTAAAGAATCTCATCTGAATGCAGTTAAACGGATTTTTAAGTATCTTAAGTGAACTAGAGATCTTGGAATATTTTATCCTAGTTCTACTTCTTTTAAGTTAATTGGTTTTTCAGATGCTGACTATGCAGGGTCACAGGTTGATAGAAAAAGTATAAGTGGTGCGTGTGAATATTTAGGTGATTGTTTGGTTGCATGGCACAGTAAAAAGCAAACATTAGTAGCTCTTTCTACTGCTGAAGGAGAATACATTGCAGCTGGTAGTTGCTGTGCTCAAATTCTCTGGATGCAACAAACATTACAGGATTTTGGTATTTTCTATACAAATATTCCAATTTATTTTGATAATACCTCTGCTATTAATATTTCTAAAAATCCTGTTATGCATTCTCGTACTAAGCATATTGATGTTCGTCATCATTTTCTGCGAGATAATGTCTCAAAAAGTAATATTGAGTTAATTTATATCTCAACTGATAAGTAAAGAGCAGATATTTTCACCAAACCTTTAGGTGAAGACCGATTTTGTCTTATGAGACGTGAACTTGGTATGTGCACTATCTCTCATTAAGTTATCATATTTTAACATCTGTGCATGCATACTATTTAGTTTATTTGTGTCAATTATTTGCATAATTCATCTTTTTGACTAAAAATTGCATAATTGGGTGTTTAATTATTTGCTAAATTTAAATGCTGATTGGTCTATAGGATTTATTGATGAAATTTTGCGAATTAATTGTCATGTTTGGTATAATTTAGTTTGCGTGTTTCGGTCTGTAAATATATAATTTATAAGTATTTATTTGATGGGACTCTTGAACTTTGGAACTGAACCGAGTTGCATGCATTATCTTTCAAGTCTTCCAATTTGATTTGACTACTCAGTCTGTTTCTTCTCAATCTCTGTGCGTGTCTCCTCGTTTTTCGAGATACACTCCATCTCTTCACTTCTCCTAACTTCTATCTCTTCATATTCTTCTCTTCTTTTATTTAATCTCAACTTTTTTTCTTTTTCTCTTTTCAAACCTCTCTTTTCCTCCTCAACAATGTCGACCCCTAACACTCGCTCCAAAACTAAACCCGCTAAAAATCCTAACCCATCCTCATCTTCTCTCAAACGTCAAAAGATCATTCCCGAAACTTCCACTCAAATGTCACCCGAGAAATCCTCTCAGCCTAGTTCGTCTAAAATTTTGTCCACACATATTCTCAAGGAACGTCTTTGTGACCTTGATTTGCTTCAACGAGTGGGTGTTGTTGATTTATTCTCCGCTCTTGGTTGTGAATCTCTCTTATCTCCACCGAATATTATTTACCCTTCTCTGGTCCGAGAATTTTATTCTAATTTCACGATGATGAAGGAGAATATGGTTTATTCTGAGGTTCAAGGTGTTCCGATCATTTTCAATGCTAATCTATTGTCTCGAGTTTGTGGCGTCGCTTGTTCCGGTGTTTGTCCATATACCACGCATGCAGCTTTCATGGAGATTCCGGGACTACAGTATGAAGAACAGTTGAAAGTTGTTCTTGGAGAAAGTTTTGTTGGTACTTCTCTCAAGCCCATGGTACATGATCTTACTCCACTTGCTTTATTAATTTTTAAATTGTTTCACACCAATCTTTTGCCTCACAAAAGTGGACGTGACCGCGTCACTTATCAGGATGTTGTTTTAATTGCTGTTTTCATAACTCAAACCCCCTATGATATTGCTTCGTTGATTATCAAATACATGAGTCATTGTGCGTCTCATGAGTCTATGAATTTGTCCTTTCCTACTTTATTGACGAAGATATTTAAAAATTTCTCTATTATTTCTGAGGATGATGACACTGAGCCAGTGTCTAACATGTTTGATCTGTCTATCTTGTCTGCTAATAATATTGAGGTTATTAAGTCTGGTGTTCTTATTTTTGGCGAGGGTCATAAGTCATTTGGTTCATTTCCTGAGTCTCCCCATTATGTTTCTGATCCTGATCAAGAAGACTCAGTTTTATTGAAATCGTTGTTGTCAAAAGTTTCTGAAAACAACAAGCTTTTGGAGTCTCTTAAAACTCAATTTGCTTCTATTGAGTCTTTGGCATCTCTGACTTCACAAGTCAGTATGATGCGTGCTTCTTATGAGATGTTTAATAAGTCTGTCACTGCTTCTCTTGAGTCAATAAATGCAAAGTTTGAGATTTTACATGTCCATGATAAGAAGATGAGTAGGGCTATAGATTTTGAGTTTGGTGCGCTGCATGAGGGCATGGTTACCACTGGCAAGGCCTGGGACGAACAATTTGTCAAGCTTTTCTATCAACTTGGTACAAAAACCAAGTACATATCTCAGCAGGTCTCTACTCGAAGCATGCCATGGCACCAGAAAAAGGACTGGCTTAGTGATATGACTCTGGCCGAGATTACCTCCCCTTTGCCCCTGCCTGCAGTTCCTCCACCTGAAGCTTTTGGGATGACTCGTGCTGTTTATCGCTCACATATCTTGGAATGGCTCCGCAAAAGGGATGTGAAAGCTTCAGATGAAGGCCAGTTGGACAAGCTCTTTACTGAGTATGGTGCTCCGCCAGCCTACCACAACAAGGGAAAGAGAAAGACTCGAGATTCTGCTCCTGTCGAAGTTGATGATTCTGACTAGTTTTTCTATCCACCTTTTATGCTGATGAGGGGGAGAAATTCATAGTTATTTATGAGTATTAATCAGTTTCAGACGATTACTTCACCTGTTTATGTTTTCTTTAAGACTTGGTTTTTGTTTGTGATGGTTTGATTGGGTAGCACTGGTTTATGTGCTGAATTATATGATGGTTTATTCAATCTAATTTGCTGTCTCATTTATTTAACTGTCTCATTTGATAATCCATAGGTTCCATTTGCATATTAATTTGATTATCATTTGATTGTTGCACATATACACTGTTGTTATCTAACATGGTGCAACAGGTGATTTAAGTATTTTTGATAGGGGGAGCATAGCATTTCTTTACCCTTGGCATCATCATAAAAGGGGGAGAATGTTAGTCCGAGGTTTCTGATGATGCATTATTCCTTGAAGAATTCTACAGCAAATCAGATTGGTTAGATTGTTAGTTACTTAGATAAGTATTAGAGTTTTGTTTAATGTTAACTTAGTTAACTGGATAATCTTTGACTTATCTTTTCTAAACAAACTCTATCTCGGATAAACTTCATCTATTTCAAATCTCCTTATCTTTATTAAATTTATCTTCTCTAGTAACAAACTAATGAATTGTTTTTAAAATACTTATTCAAATATTTTCAAACTTGAGCTTATCTAGTATTATTTTTAAAACAGTTTGAAATACATTCCTATCCGTTAGGTTTTACTATATATAACCGACTTGATATTTTCCAGAAAAATAACTCTCTGCACTTTCCATCTTACTCTTTTCTGAGAAAAACACTCTCTTAATTACATACATTGCTTATCCAGTTAATTAAGAGATATAGTCGAGTTGTAATCTTTCACATTCTATTCTTGTATTCGAAAGGTGTATTGTATCACTTGTCCCGGGTTGTGGGAGGTTGATTACAAGATCAAGGCCAAGTAGCTGTGTGCTAGGTAGCTGTGTGCTAGGGAAAGATTTCTTTCAAGTGGGCCAAGTTTGTAATCAAGGAAAGTTTGTAAGTACTTTGTTTTAAATGGATATAATACATTCTCTATGGTAGTTGGCATGGGGACTTGGATGTAGGCCATAGACTAGGTATAGGGGCCGAACCAAGTGAAAAACTCTTCGTGTTCTTGCATTATTTTATTTCCAGCATTTCACGTTTCATTTTCTGCAATTTACATTCTGCTGTTAATTAGGGTTTGTCTCATTTAGATTCAGTCTGTCTCATTTGCAATAGAGACTGTCCCATTTATGAACATTCATACTTTAACTGTAATTCGATTGTGCCTATGAATTTCGCACGTAACACTCTGTTTCTATCCATTTCTCCTCTAATTCAAATTTCTGCTGCAATACACAAGTGTCTCAGCTTCAAAATATAGACCAAGATGAGAGAGAGGGGTAGTAATCATTCAATGATAAATTTAACGACGGGGTGCTTGGTTCACGGGAATTGGAATCTTTTCCATGTGTTTGTTCTTGGTAAGTAATTAATGTGTAGTAATGCAGACCTCATTCCCATATAACAGATTACTCAACCTTATATAGCCCATGAGATTTCATATAATTCTCATTTCCATATTAATCAACAATCCAAGAACTTTGAAGATTCAGTGATGCAGTGAGTGATTCCTCACATCTAAGGATTATAAATGGAAATTTATCAACTAAAAGCATGAACTTATCTGACAATCTCAAATATTCAGCAGTGACCTTTGCTGTCGAAGTTCTTCTGCTACAAGATCTAGTGGCTCCACCTTAACGACTTCGGTGGTCTTCCCTTGTCATCAGATTTTGATAGAGTCTTCTTTGGAGACTTTTCAATTAGTGGTTCGGACACAGGCACCTAATGATAAAGTTACAAGATTTTTCCATGATAATCGACATGGCACATTCGTAATATACTCTTCGTTATTATACATTTAAAAATCACATACGATTTCTCAAACTATATCCAGTAACATAAAATGTTTTAAATCAGGATAAAATTTATCAAAAACAAATTGGATGATATAATGGAAACTTGATACTTAAAGAGATAAAATAAGGGTAATAAGAAAGAATATCCGAAAAGTATGAAGCCTAAACCATTAATATCATTCTATATACATGAACCTTTGCAACATCTCATTCATTACAGATCTGGAAAAGCTCTAGTGCACATTACTTGCATAAATTATTACCAGTAATCAGTATTATACAAACTATGGTGTCCATGATCCATCATTTAGCAAAAAAACCATAGTGTCCATCACAAAATATAACGAAGTTACTTTTCTCAACCACAAAAACAAATACACTAATAGTACGTTATTCCTCTGCTTAATTCAAGTGAATTCATTTATACTTAATTGTCATGTCAATTATGAAACCTTACGTCCGAATTAAATTTTAATTGATATTAGACCATAACTTTTGTGTCATATATTTTAATATATTTATTTAATAGATCTATCATAAACTATGTAATTTGCGCTTTTTAACATTTGGTTGTCAAAGGTTTGTGCAGATTTAATCTGATTTAATCTGCTATTGCTGACTGGTAATATTCGACTCAAATTCGATGCATCATAGGCTATAGGGTTAGAATAGAAAAATATATAATACTTGATCGAATTTAGTTTATATCTGATTTATAATACTCGAGACTGCAATATATTCGAATAGAACTATATTAAATTCAAATTTTGGCACTAAAAATTATAATGTTATTTGAGTACTCTTCAGATAATTCGTTAACCCCAAAATAACTATAAAGTTGGTTTCGCTCTTACTCTCAGACTAGAAATAGTAGATAAGCTATATAGAGTTGCTAGCTATCTTATATCGTTCGTATCCCGACTAACATAAATTGATTAATCCAGATAAAATACATAATAATATTATTATAAGAATAATATATTAAACATTTGTTTAATTAAATAAATTTAAGGGTCAATTTTTTTTATAAAAGATGAATAATCTATAATTATGTGTAACGATGACAACTATTAAAATAAAAATATATAAAAATATAATCAACACTTTATTAACTTGTAAGTTAAAATAATATACAAAAATAAAATAAGAAAAGAGAATATGTCTTATCTAATAAGAATTTTAAACTTAATATAAAAATCCTTATAGTATAATGGTTATAACATCATCTTTCTAACATGTTAATGGGGGTTCAAATTTTAGCATTAATAAATATTTATCTTATTTGTTTTAATTTAGCACAAATTATTTGGAAGTGTCATTTTTGTGACTTTTCAATATATAAGGGCAAAATCGTAACTACGCAGCCATTTTATTGGCTCAATTTGCCCATATTCCTCCTTTAATATATCAGAAGGAGATATTAAAACAACGATTGTATAAACAAATGCTCCAAATGCAAATCTCACACCAATAGTCTCAAATATGATGTTATGGTGGACATGAAATAACCAATAATTATATTATGTATTATTATTATTATATAAAAGTTTAGAGTATATCGCCCCTCATTTAAGATGAATAATAATTTTAATAAATTATGAAATATGTTCAAAACCAAATATATAAATCACATTCATGATTATTGAAAATAATAAAGAAAGTCTATAAGTATAGGAGAAAAACTAGTAACCGACTAAGTTATAATACCTTACTGAGCAACAAATCCTATCGTACTTAAAAAGATATCATAAGAATAATCGTATATTCATGTTGATCCAAAAATATTTATATGTGTGTAAATAGTAAAAAAATTTCCAAGATCATCTACCAAATTTAAGTGGATAACAGATGGCAAATTACAATTTTTTTGGTGGACCACATACACATTCCTTGTTATTGTTAAAAATGTCAACCAGCAATAAAATCTTACTATTGTCACAACTGTAAAATGTGTAAAGTAGATACGAGAATAATAAATAGCAGGGCCATAGATACAAGGATAATAAATAACAGGGTCGTCATATATATATATATATTATAATAGATACGAGGATATAATAAATAACGGGACCATCTTATAAATTTGAATAATTATTAGGAGACACCTTGATTTCAAAACCAAAAACCCAAAAATAAAATTCTAGTTTCACTTTGCAGATATGGCGAAGCGAACACGCATTGGGTCAACTTCAACTTTGGTGGACACCAATGTTACTAACTACGTCACCTCGACAGCAAATGGAGGTGTTGTTTTTTGTGTGGAGCCTCTGGTTAATTGTGAAAGTGATAGAATGGGAGCATTTCTCGAGGAATGCTTTAATTGTAAAAAGAAACTTTTGTTTAAAATGCCTGTGTTTATGTATAGGTAAAATGCTAATTTTTTTTTCTGATCTTATATTTTGTATTCGTAACTGAAAGTTTCTATTGTGTTTGATTAAAATATAATTTGTGATTGATTTAATGTATCTAAAATATGAGTATTTGTTGAACGGTGTATAGTTATAATCATGATTCATATATGTTATTTCATTTTGGATTCCGTTTGATGACGGTTACTGAAATAATTTGTCGATCTTTGGTTAGTAATTATTACGAAAATGATTCAAATGTTGTTTAATTTTTTATTTGTTTAATGTCGATTATTGAAATCGTACTAGTTTATTACTTTTTACTTGATATTGTCAGTTATGATGATGAATTGTATGTCATGTAATATTTTATATGTTTGATTTTGGTTATTAAAATCCTATTTTGCCATTTTTTGGTCAGTAATTACTGAATTTGGGGCCAATGTATCCTAAAGGTTTATTTTAGTTATAGTGATGACATGCTATTTGTTTTAATTTAATTTTTAATAATTTATTAAACTCTATAAGTTTGTCATTGATGAACTGTTATCATTTTTTTGTTTTGTTAGTTTCTCTAGTTTAGTTTCTTTTGATATTTACGTTTCGTTGTGGTTATAATTTATTTAATGCAATGCAGTGATCGTGCGTTTTGCACCACTGAGTGTCGTGGGTTCCAGATTATAAAGGACGAGCCTATGGTGGACGAGGCAAAGGAGAAGCTTAATGGAAAACGGAAAGCGTTGGATTAAAAGAAAAAATAGTAAAGTTTAAGGATTATTTTGATTTAGAATCATCATAAATATATATTCCGTATCTAAGTTTTAGTATTTTTCTATTATAATGGTGAAACAGTTAAAATTTTATGATTAACTTGCATTATAGTAAGGTGCTTTCTAGTCGGATCAAGAATATGTAATAAATGGTTGAATTTAATGGGTTTGGTGCAACTATATTTTTTTTTCTTTTAGTACAGTTCACATTATTAATTTTTAAGTTCTTGAATTATGTTTGTTATTAATAGTAGTTTGGATGTTTAGAAACACTAATATATACACAAATCAGCTTTTTTCAATATATTGCCAGCTTGTAATACATTCACATCTCGTCTTTAATATGAGTTTCTGCCTCATCAGGATTCACCAAGTTTAGACTATGGCATATTTCCCTGCTGCTTGATGTTATGTCTCTGAGCTCCATTTTTTGTTTTGACTTCTTTCCCTTCAGTTCTTCTCTCATCAGAGCCATTGAGAACTTTGAGGGGCAATTTCTTTACTTTTCCTGATTCGAGTTTTTTCTAGATAAACAGCTCATTTATGTGGTCAAATTATTCCAGTTGCGTTCATCATCTAGCTTTGGCTAATGTTTACATGACCGAGACATAGTTATATCAAGTTCCTATTTAAAATTTTAGCGGAGATTAGAATTGCTGGTTGCTGGCCTGCCTGGTTGAGACGGCCCTCCCTGTCGGCCCTCCATAATCAGATGAATAGCTTTCACATAACACTCCGTTTCAATCCATTTCTCCTCTAATTCAAATTTCTGCTGCAATACACAAGTGTATCAGCTTCAAAATATAGACCAAGATGAGAGAGAGGGGTAGTAATCATTCAATGATAAATTCAACAACGGGGTGCTTGGTTCACTGGAATTGGAATCTTTTCCATGTGTTTGTGCTTGGTAAGTAATTAATGTGTAGGAATGCAGACCTCATTCCCATATAACAGAATACTCAACCTTATATAGCCCATGAGATTTCAAATAATTCTCATTTCCATATTAATCAACAATCCAAAAACTTTTTAAGATTCAGTGATGCAGTGAGTGATTCCTCACATCTAAGGATTATAAATGGAAATTTATCAACTAAAAGCATGAACTTATCTGACAATCTCAAATATTCAGCAATGACCTTTGCTGTAATATCCGGGATATATCGTGTAATTATTTTTGCTAATAAATAATTATTATATATGTTCAGTATATATTCTGTGAATTAATTGTTAAGTGTTATCTGTATTTGGATATTTAAAAATAATATTAATTGAGTATTTTAATTTTTATATGTTCAAAATAAAATATAGATAATTGTCATATCTTCCAAATTATTTTTATGTTGATTTATGAATTTATAAGAATCATATGAAATTTATAAAATCTTTTTCCGGGTATTTAAAATCTATTTTATAAAAACGGGAACCAACCGACGTCATCCGTTGTTACGTTTTTGGAACCCGAAACTCTTCCGAGAACTCCTTCCTAACCTAATTGCAATATTCCGAGCATTTTCCATGTTTTGACTTTTTCGATCTAGCGTACGGTTTGTCCTTCGCGGGTCCCGGCGCAACATTTTCGATACAATATTCGTTTCGGTAAATCAATAAAACTCGTATTTTCGAAAAACAGGAGCTTTTTATTAAACTATCCCAATTATCAACTCGTAGTACGTGTAACCAGGCGCTGAGACCAAGACCGCAGTACAAATTGTACTGATTTGGATAATTATCCCGAAAACCGATACCGTTTGGATCAGTTTTTTATAAATAAACGTACCGTTTTATATCCGGAATGATCCAACGGGATACTATTTTTCCGTAAATATAAATAGCCTTTGCCCGTATTTTATTTCGTATCAAAATCATTTGCAGACAGTTAATTATATAATTTTCCAGAGAAAAACCTTATATTCATATAATCTTCCAAGAATCAAACAGCAAAACGAAGGTGTTATTGATCTCTGTTTTCAAAGCTCGAGTACTCAATCCAAAGGTCTTGAGGTGTTTTATCAGATTCTGTGTTCCAAATCACAACAGAAATCAAGGTTTATTTTCTGAAAATTTATTTATTTTCGAATTATTTTTATTAAAAATAAGAATTTTTGTTCGGATGATTGTTTGTATGATTTGATGATTGCATGTTATAGAGCTTGTTTTCCTGATGATTTTCATATGTCATACGTCTGATTTGGAGTTCAATAACATGTTCAAAATTGAGTTTAATTATCGAATTTTAAAATTAGGGTTTATAACCCGTATGAATGTTTTCAATTGAAATTTGGGGCTTTTTGATTTAGGGGTTATTAGCTGTTGATTTATAGTGGGTTGTCTTCCTTATGAAATTTACAATCGATTGGTATAAAGCTCGTTAACAGAGGATGTCTGAATTGAAGGGAGTTGTGTTTTGAAAACGATGAAGTTAGGTCCCTGAGGTTTCCAAAACTTGCAAATCTGTTTTGAAAATATTCAAAAATCATATTTCCTATTTATTTTTATTATAAAAATTCGTTTTTTATTTTCAAAAATTCCAAAAATTATTATTTTAATTCCAAAAATTATTTTTAATTCAAAAATAAATCTGAATTAATTAGTTAATTAATTTCAGTTAATTTTTAATTGATTAATTGGTCAATTCATTCAGAAATTAATTGATTAATTGACTTAATTAATTATTAATTGATTTTAATTAATTATTTAATTAGATTTAATTATTTAAAAATGATTTAAAAATTCTGAAAAATAGTTTCGAGCTGTAAAATATTATTTAAAATTGTTTTCAAGGCTCGATAATTATTACAAAATTGTTTTGAAGCCAGAATTGGCCAACCAAACCCTGTTTGTTTCTCCAAAATTGATCCAACGACCCGTTTTAATTCTGAAAAATGTTTTAAAAATCATTTTATGTTCCCGAAAGCTTGTTTATGACCCGAGACTTCTTTATAAATGATATATCATTGAATGTGTGACGTGTTATGTGTTATATGTGACTTGTTGGTTGACTATCGGTCGGTGTATTCGATGTTTACTTGTTTATTGCGTAACTTTCAATCCGTTAATCGGATTTGGGTGAAACGAATGGTAGATAGAAGTATGTGTCGAATAGAATCGTATGAGTTAAATATTGATAGATGCTTATGATATGTGAGCAGAAGAGGCAAGGCGTAGGAAAGGGAAACAGATAGTCAATGAGTAAGACAGTGGTGATTGAGAGCAAGTGCAGTATAGTAAGCTAGTACCAGGCAAGTGTTCTGAACTTTCTCGAGATATTGTAGTGATTGATATTCCTGTTTTATGTTGCAAGTGCTTTGAAGCACTGAACCCTAAACCTTGAATCCAGTTATTGATTTTGGGCCGTAAACCTGATTCTTTCTAGACCATTGATTTTTGTATACCCAAATACGAACCTCAAATATACGATACTACTCCACGAATACATACAAACTAAATATTAAACACTGAACCAGATTGCTTACACATTCAAACCATTGTATCTTATGCTTTGAAAGACCAAATCCTTGGAACCCTGAGATGTTGATTCCTTTGTTATCCAATTCTTTCATTACCTAACAGCCAAGCTTTGGAAATGCCATATTGATCTTTATACAGATTGAAACCATTTTCATTATTGAACGTCCAATGTTGTTAATGATCCTGTTTATTGTTTATTACTGCTTATTCTGTTATTATGGTAGAATTGGATTGTTTTTATAAAATTGTGGACCATATTCGTGGTCAGACCATATAATGGTCAAGTTAGGACAATGTGTGCCTTGGATCCAGTAGTTAGAGCAGTGCTGTGTGCTTTGCTCGGGGTTAGGGCGTGACTGATCAGCAGCCTAACCTTGGTTTTTAAAATGAAAATATAATATCCAATTCTAAATCATATTCCATTGTTCACTCGATATCATAATCATATTCATCTGATGATCATTATTCTCAGTTTTGTCATTGTGACTTGCTGAGATAGTTAGCTCATTTGTGCGATGTTGTTTATGTTCTTTCCAGTTAAAAAGGAACCAGTTGGTAGCGAGGATCCCCAGTCCAGCGCGAGAGCTAGGGGTACAGGTTGATCAGTTTGAGCTAGTAGGCTTCTTTTGGGATAATTTAAGCTTGTAAAAGATTGTAATAATGTTTAATACTCAATTCTGAATTTGAATAGTTGGGGTTTGAACGGTTTGTAATATTAGTGGATGTGTTTGGCTTGTGTGCATACTTTAACCTATTGCAGTCCGTGGTAATTGTTAAGTAGGGTCACTGCATATTATTATTATCTTTATTATTGTCATAAGCAGGTTATAAATAAGGTGTGTGTGTGGACCCTAAACTTCTGACCCGGGTTTGGAGGGCGCCACAGGTTTGGTATCGGAGCTACAGGTTATTAGTCACTGACACAAGCCTAGGATAACGGGAATGGGTAGATGGTTAGGATTAGAAGTTAGGAATAGAAAGATAGAACGTCGAGAGGTTGAGTGCTTCGGTATAACAGGTATTAGTATGATTCGCATCGTGGTTCGAGATTCTTATATTATGATATGATTTCAGACAGCAGCGATGGCCGACTCTTTCATCCCCGTATCAGCTGATCACTCAGAGCCTTCAGTTGGAGTACCGTCTTTGGATCCACGTCCTGTTGTTCCACCGGTGTTGGCTATACTACCTCCACCTGTGCTGCAGCCCGTACCATTGCAGCCTATTCCACCTCCAGGCATGTGACCACCTATCAGAGGACCCCCAACTGCTGATTCAGGCTTTACTGGTCATTCAGTTACAGGAGTACCTTTCCAGTTCTCTTCTTATCCTGTTCCATATCATCAGTTTGAGGCTTGCCTTATGGAACAACGATTCCTTCAGGGTCAGATTCAGGAATTACTACATATCATGCGTACCAGAGAGGTTGGGAGTGGTGAGAGGCGACTTAAAGAGAGGCTTCAGGTGTTTTGTAGAGCAGCTGCTGTGAGGATTGCTGAGGCTACACATGAGGACATCACCCCTGATTTCTTAGTGAAGTGGGCTAAGTGGGTTCTAGAGGAGCTTGAGGAGATTGGAGGTCCAGACTTGCCATGAGTCAGAGATCCAGAGATGGAGAGACTGAGTAGTGTTGTATGGTTGTGTAGTATGTACAGTAGTGTATAGTGTGTAATCAGACCCAGTGTGTCCCCGTGGGGAGCCCCGGTATTATTTGTCAAGAAGAAAGATGGAAGCATGAGACTGTGCATCGACTATAGGGAGCTCAACAAGCTTACAATCAAGAACAAGTATCCGTTACCCAGAATTGATGATCTGTTTGACCAATTGAAGGGAGCCAAGTTTTTCTCCAAAATTGATTTAAGATCAGGATATCATCAACTGAAGATCAAGCCAAAAGATATACCAAAGACATCTTTCAGAACAAGGTATGGACATTACGAATTTTTAGTGATGTCTTTTGGATTGACCAATGCCCCGGCAGTGTTTATGGACCTGATGAATAGAATCTTCAAGGAATATTTGGACAAGTTCGTTATTGTGTTTATAGACGATATTTTAATTTATTCAAAAACGGAAGAGGATCATGCGGAACATTTGAGAACAACTTTGGAGATTTTAAGGAAAAAGAAGTTATATGCTAAATTCTCGAAGTGTGAGTTTTGGTTACAAGAGGTTCAGTTCTTAGGACATATAGTCAGTAACGAAGGGATCAAAGTGGACCCAACAAAGATCGAGGCAATTACAAATTGGGAAAGACCGAGAACACCCACCGAGGTAAGAAGTTTCTTGGGATTAACGGGATATTATCGTCGATTCATTCAAAAATTTTCAAGGATTGCAACACCATTGACAAAGCTTACGCAGAAAAATGAAAAGTTTATATGGAACGACAAATGCGAAGAAAGTTTTCAGAAATTGAAGCGAAGGTTAATCACGGAACCTGTTTTGTCACTTCCAGACGATCAAGGGAATTTCGTAATTTATAGCGATGCTTCTCACAAAGGACTAGGAGGTGTTCTAATGTAGCACGATAAGGTGATTGCGTATGCGTCAAGGCAATTGAAACCACACGAACAGAAGTATCCTACTCATGATTTGGAGCCAGCAGCCATAATTTTCGCTTTGAAGATTTGGAGACATTATCTGTATGGAGAGAAGTATGAGATTTATACGGATCACAAAAGTTTGAAGTACATATTCACACAGAAGGAGCTTAATATGAGGCAAATGAGATGGTTAGAATTAATCAAGGATTACGATTGCTCGATTAATTATCATCCCGGTAAAGCGAACATTTTAGCAGACGCGTTGAGTCGGAAGGAAAAATTAAATGTGTTATCAGTACCTGAAGAGATATATAAGGAATTTCAGAAACTGGAATTGGAGATTAAAGTTTGCAGGCCTAATGAAGCAAAAATGTACAGTATGACTTTCCAGCCGGAGTAGTTACAGAAAATAAAGAAGTGTCAGGAAAATGTAATGGATCAAGATATAAAACGATTGGTAGGTGAAGAATTGTGCACGCAAAAGGACGATCAAGGTATTCTTCAATAATTTGGATTCCACCGGTGACGAAATCGAAGAATGAAATTTTACAGGAAGCATATAATTCAAGGTATTCAATCCATCCAGGGAGTACCAAAATGTACAGAGATTTAAAGGTGAATTATTGGTGGCCAGATATGAAGAGGGAAATTACGGAATGGGTTAGCAGATGTTATACATGTCAGAGAGTTAAAGCAGAGCATCAGAGACCAAGTGGATTGCTACAGCCATCGGAGATTCCAGAGTGGAAGTGGGAACATATCGCCATGGATTTCATAGTTGGATTACCAAGGACAAGGGCTAATCATGATGCCATTTGGGTTATAGTGGACAGACTTACCAAGTCAGCTCATTTTCTGCCTATAAATGAAAGATTCTCGCTCGATAAGTTAGTCCATATGTACCTAAAGGAAATCGTAGTTCGTCATGGAGTTTCAGTGTCTATTGTGTCTGATCGAGATCCAAGATTTAATTCAAGATTTTGGAAGAGTTTTCAAGAATGTTTGGGAACAAGATTGAATATGAGTACGACTTACCACCCCCAAACGGATGGCCAAAGTGAAAGAACGATCCAGACGATTGAGGACATGTTACGTGTTTGTGCTATTGATTTCAAAGGAAGTTGGGACGAGCATTTGCCTCTGGTAGAGTTTGCTTATAACAACAGTTATCACGCCAGTATTGGGATGCCACCCTATGAAGCCCTTTATGGACGCAAATGTAGATCTCCAGTATATTGGGACGAGGTAGGAGAACGTAAAATACTTGGACCTGAATTGGTACAGCAGACAAAGGAAGTTGTTGAAGTAATCCAGAAAAGATTGATAGCAGCACAAGACCGTCAAAGGAAATACGCAGACCAGTCAAAGAAAGACATGGAATTCGAAGAAGGAAGCTTGGTATTACTGAAAGTATCACCGTGGAAGGGACTAACGAGGTTTGGAAAGAAAGGAAAGCTGAGCCCGAGATATGTCGGACCTTTTGAGATTCTAAAGCGCGTTGGCAAAGTAGCTTACGAGTTGGCGTTACCTCCGCACATGGAGCATATTCACAATGTCTTTCACGTATCTATGCTTAAGAAGTATAATCCAAACTCCAGGCATGTAATAGATTATGAGCCAATAGAGCTTCAGGCAGATTTGTCATATGTAAAGAGTCCAATAGAGATTCTAGAGGAAAGAGAGAAGAGAGAAGGTATTGAGAAATAAAGTGGTAAAGCTAGTAAGAGTATTATGGAGAAACCCAAAGGTTGAAGAGTCAACCTGGGAGTTAGAAAGTGATATGAGAGAAAAGTACCCTCGTTTGTTTTCTTAGGAGATTCTGAGGACAAAATCCTTTTAAGGGGGGAAGGATGTAAATATCTGGGATATATCGTGTAATTATTTTTGCTAATAAATAATTATTATATATGTTCAGTATATATTCTATGAATTAATTGTTAAGTGTTATCTGTGTTTGGATATTTAAAAATAATATTAATTGAGTATTTTAATTTAATATGTCCAAAATAAAATATAGATAATTGTCATATCTTCCTAATTATTTTTATGTTGATTTATGAATTTATAAGAATCATATGAAATTTATAAAATCTTTTTCCCGGTATTTAAAATCTATTTTATAAAAACGGGAACCAACCGACGTCATCCGTTGTTACGTTTTTGGAACCCGAAACTCATCCGAGAACTCCTTCCTAACCTAATTGCAATATTCCGAGCATTTTCCATGTTTTGACTTTTTCGATCCGGCGTACGGTTTGTCCTTCGCGGGTCCCGGCGCAACATTTTCGATACAATATTCGTTTCTGTAAATCAATAAAACTCGTATTTTCGAGAAACGGGAGCTTTTTATTAAACTATCCCAATTATCACCTCGTAGTACGTGTAACCAGGCGCTGAGACCAAGACCGCAGTACAAATTGTACTGATTTGAATAATAATCTCGAAAACCGATACCGTTTGGATCAGTTTTTTATAAATAAACGTACCGTTTTATATCCGGAATGATCCAACGGGATACTATTTTTCCGTAAATATAAATAGCCTTTGCCCGTATTTTATTTCGTATCAAAATCATTTGCAGACAGTTAATTATATAATCTTCCAGAGAAAAACCTTATATTCATATAATCTTCCAAGAATCAAACAGCAAACGAATGTGTTATTGATCTCTGTTTTCAAAGCTCGAGTACTCAATCCAAAGGTCTTGAGGTCTTTTATTAGATTCTGTGTTCCAAATCACTACAGAAATCAAGGTTTATTTTCTGAATATTTATTTATTTTTGAATTATTTTTATTAAAAATATGAATTTTTGTTCGGATGATTGTTTGTATGATTTGATGATTGCATATTATAGAGCTTGTTTTTCTGATGATTTTCATATGTCATACGTCTGATTTGGAGTTCAATAACATGTTCAAAATTGAGTTTAATTATCGAATTTTAAAATTAGGGTTTATAACCCGTATGAATGTTTTCAATTGAAATTTGGGGCTTTTTGATTTAGGGGTTATTAGCGGTTGATTTATAGTGGGTTGTGTTCCTTATGAAATTTGCCATCGATTGGTATATAGCTCGTTAATAGAGGATGTCTGAATCGAACGGAGTTGTGTTTTGAAAATTCCCGATATTCGCCGGAAACCGGTGATGTTCTTGGCCATTTTCCGGCCAGAACAGGGATGATTGTTGTGTTTTGATTGCATGAATCAATTCCTGGTTGCCTGAAGATCATATATGGAGCTTGTGGTGGTGTGAGGATGCCGGGAACGTGTTCTCCGGCCATCCCCGAAGTTTTTTCGGCGACCTTTGTCAAAATTGCAGTTTAGTACCTGTAGTTTTAAAAACGATGAAGTTAGGTCCCTGAGGTTTCCAGAACTTGCAAATTTTGGATTCTTGTTTTGAAAATATTCAAAAATCATATTTCCTATTTATTTTTATTATAAAATTTCATTTTTAATTTCCGAAAATTCCAAAAATTATTATTTTAATTCCAAAAATTATTTTTAATTCAAAAATAAATCTGAATTAATTAGTTAATTAATTTCAGTTAATTTTTAATTGATTAATTGGTCAATTAATTCGGAAATTAATTGATTAATTGACTTAATTAATTATTAATTGATTTTAATTAATTATTTAATTAGATTTAATTATTTAAAAATGATTTAAAAATTCCGAAAAATAGTTTCGAGTTTTAAAATATTATTTAAAATTATTTTCAAGGCTTGATAATTATTACAAAATTGTTTCGAAGCCAGAATTGACCAACCAAACCCTGTTTGTTTCTCCAAAATTGATCCAACAACCCGTTTTAATTCTAAAAAATATTTAAAAAATCATTTTAAGTACCCAAAAGCTTATTTATGACCCGAGACTTCTTTATAAATGATATATCATTGAACGTGTGACGTGTTATGTGTTATATGTGACTTGTTGGTTGACTATCGGTCCGTGTATTCGATGTTTACTTGTTTATTGCGTAACTTTCAATCCGTTAATCGGATTTGGATGAAACGAAGGGTAGATAGAAGTATGTGTCGAGTAGAATCGTATAAGTTAAATATTGATAGATGCTTATGATATGTGAGCAGAAGAGGCAAGGCGTAGGAAAGGGAAACAGATACTCAAGGAGTAAGACAGTGGTGATTGAGAGCAAGTGCAGTATAGTAAGCTTGTACCAGGCAAGTGTTCTGAACTTTCTCGAGATATTGTAGTGATTGATATTCCTGTTTTATGTTGCAAGTGCTTTGAAGCACTGAACCCTAAACCTTGAATCCAGTTATTGATTTTGAGCCGTAAACCTGATTCTTTCTAGACCATTGATTGTTGTATACCCAAATACGAACCTCAAATATACGATACTACTCCACGAATACATACAAACTAAATATTAAACACTGAACCAGATTGCTTACACATTCAAACCATTGTATCTTATGCTTTGAAAGACCAAATCCTTGGAACCCTGAAATGTTGATTCCTTTGTTATCCAATTCTTTCATTACCTAACAGCCAAGCTTTGGAAATGCCATATTGATCTTTATACAGATTGAAACCATTTTCATTATTGAACGTCCAATGTTGTTAATGATCCTGTTTATTGTTTATTACTGCTTATTCTATTATTATGGTAAAATTGGATTGTTTTTATAAAATTGTGGACCATATTCGTGGTCAGACCATATAATGGTCAAGTTAGACCAATGTGTGCCTTGGATCCAGTAGTTAGAGCAGTGTTGTGTGCTTTGCTCGGGGTTAGTGCGTGACTGATCAGCAGCCTAACCTTGGTTTTTAAAATGAAAATATAATATCCAATTCAAAATCATATTCCATTGTTCACTCGATATCATAATCATATTCATCTGATGATCATTATTCTCAGTTTTGTCATTGTGACTTGCTGAGATAGTTAGCTCATTTGTGCGATGTTGTTTATGTTCTTTCCAGTTAAAAATGAACCAGTTGGTAGCGAGGATCCCCAGTCCAGCGCGAGAGCTAGGGGTACAGGTTGATCAGTTTGAGCTAGTAGGCTTCTTTTGGGATAATTTAAGCTTGTAAAAGATTGTAATAATGTTTAATACTCAGTTCTGAATTTGAATAGTTGGGGTTTAACGGTTTGTAATATAAGTGGATGTGTTTGGCTTGTGTGCATACTTTAACCTGTTACAGTCCGTGGTAATTGTTAAGTAGGGTCACTGCATATTATTATTATCTTTATTATTGTCATAAGCAGGTTATAAATAAGTAGGGTCATAAAAGCTCTAGTGCGCATTACTTGCATAAATTATTACCAGTAATCAGTAATATACAAACTATGGTGTCCATGATCCATCATTTAGCAAAAAAAACTATAGTGTCCATCACAAAATATAACGAATTTACTTTTCTCAACCACAAAAACAAATACACTGATAGTACGTTATTCCTCTGCTTAATTCAAGTGACTTCTCTTCTCTGTTTGAAAATTTATTTTGCAGCAGTAAATAGATCTTTATTCATCAGTATTCTGTATGCTTTTGGTCTGCTATGTGTAATCCACTTTCTTTGCTAATTATATCCTGTAAAAAGAAAAACCTCTAACAGATGACTGGGTAGATAGTGTTGGCTTTGTAATGTACTTTAAGTGTTAATGTATTTTGAGGAAGAAAAAGAGCGGAAAAGATGATCCTCTTTTCCTATTGTAATTACTTGTCAGTTGTCGGTAGCCATTTCCCCCAGTTTCCACTATGATGCATGATTTTTAATTATATTAACTTATAACTGAGTGTTCAACTATGGATATGAGTTCTACTAAGAGGAAGATGGAAATTTTGAGAAAATTTAAGCTAATTACTGCTGAACAAGTACAAAGCGACAGTGGGAGAGCTGAATGTCTATCTTTTACTTGTCATATGATCCCTGTATTAGTATAGGAGTTGTACATGACTACACCAATCCTTGCTAAGGTTTTGTTTTCTAATTAGCACTCACATCTTCTCATAAGATACTTTGCCACTGTTAAATGTGTGTATTTCTCATGGTTATAGAAAATTTCTTCTGTTTTATCATTTTACTACAATTAAATTAGTAATATCCCAAGGTGGCGAAGTAATATAAAACCTTTAAAATTCGTCTTTGGCACGTGCTCATTAATTTATCAGAGAATAAATAGGTAAACTGAGAGAGGGTGAAAAGGAGAAAAGAAAACAAATGATGATTTTGTAGATTTATCAACATGTTATATAATTCTTTTGATCTTGCAGGAATTGTAGTATCTGGAGGGATGAAAATTCCCCAAACTCTGGCAACACCGGATTAATGGACAGTTCATGTGGTTCGAAGTAGAAGAGACATAACCGATGTGTGGAGATGCATTAACTTCTGTAGAGTTCTGACACACTGTGATCTAAATTGAGATCCGCACCCATCTTCAATTTCTGTTTGTATTTAGCTCTATTCAGATTTCTATGAAGTAAAGTCAGGTCATCTGGTGGATTATTTTACATCAGTAACATTGAGTGCCCTTATTGAATGTTGGGAAATAACGAGGTCCTTCAGATGCAAATAGGTAGGTTTTGGTCGTGAATTAGCAGACACTTGCTTTTACCCGTATTGTACACATTTTGCTCATCTTTGTAAATTGTTAGTCATATATTTTAGTTGTGAACTGTAGCGGTACATTGGTGATGATGAGGATCAAAGAATTAATATTTTAATTGGGATTTGGCTATGTGTTGGAGAGGACACAAACATAAGTTATGAAGCTTACTTCGACAACGAGAAATAAAGGAGTGATGGATGAAGTTGGACAAGTAGCTGATTATTATATAATTATTAATTAGAATTTTGATTACAAAGTTTTACCTTTCACTTGAAAGAGTTTTTCTTGTTTTAAGGACTTAGAATTTTATTTCCTTATTTGAATTTGATTTTTGTCCTTTTTCTATTTGGATTTGGTTTTTAAATTTGTTCCCGGGATGAATTCAGATATTGGCTAAATTTTTGACTGTTCACGAGTATTGTTCACGAGTTACTGTTTATCGGCACTGTTCACAAGTACTGTTCATCAGATTATTTTTTTCTAATTTTTCTTATGACTACGGATGAATTGCTCAGAAAATTACTTGAAAAGTTGGATGAGATTGATAAACGTCCTCAAAAGTTTGCTAATTTAATGGGATCACAATTTGATGTATTGGGTAAAATTTTACTTGAGGTGAAAGATAGTGATTAAGTCTTTGATTCTGGCATAGAACTTGATTATTTTACAGGTCTGGTAGCACAGAAGATATTGTTAAATGGGTTACACAAGTCGATAAGTTTTCTGCTTATACAGGTTGGACTGAAACGAAATTATTCAAGATGGAAGCGCTTAAACTTACAAAGAAAGCAGATTTGTGGTTTGATAATCTAAACGCAAAAAGAGTTAGATCTGGAAAAGAAAAGATTATGACTTGGACATCATTGAAGAAGAAACTTCGTACACAATGTATTTCTTTGGATTATAAATTAGAATGTATAATGAAGATGACATCCCTCTTGAAAGGTACTATGAGTGTTTCTGAGTTTATTTCTGAATTTGATAGATTGCGCCTTATTTGTGACTTGGAGGAGACAAAAACAATGAAAATTGGAAGATTTATTCGTGGATTGAATTTGCCTATTTATTGAAAGGTTAAATCAAGTCCATATATATTGTTTAATGATGTATGCAATCTTACTTTGGAATTTGAATCTTATCAACAAGAGGAGCAAGATGAGAAACTGAAGTCTTCCTTTAACAAGCTTGATCTTGCAAAAGAAACTCTAGAAGATTCCTGTTGGGTATGTGTTATTATTTAAGCTTATAAATACTCCTCTCATGTAATCTATTAAGACATACAATGATGATATAAAATTTTTGTTTTGAGATAACTATGAGTAATTTTTCTTTTCTCTAAACTTCAATTACTGGATTATTTTGAAAGTTAGATTCAAATTTAGTTTCTGGATTGATATAAAAAAAATTTGAGATTCAAAGTTCACGTTTCTGGATTGATTGTATTTTTTTGAAATATCCTTTTATTCTTGTTTTCATTCTTATTCTTTGTGGAGCGATCCACAAGAATTGGTAGGTTGCCAACAGTAAAGTAAAAGAATTCTGGTAGGTTGCCAGTAGTAAAGTAAAAAAAAATCAGTTAACTTTGCGAATTAGAAACTTATGTATGGTAGTGCTTTTCTTTATGTTCATTTTCTGTTTCAGTCTTGACCAGATATTTACTCTGCAAGTATGGGACTTGCTTAGGGTTTTTTCATAAATATATCAAAACTAACACTTTGGAAATGTATGAAGTAAAATCATAGATAAAAATTACTAAAATAAAATCAAAACATATAACCTAAAAAAAAACCTACTTTTACGATACATCCCAAATATAGGCCTAAATATGATAGATTATTTCCTGAAAAGGTGTGATCGTTCCTTCCCTATAATAAATAATGTGCATTGATGTTATTTGTAAGATTAGGCAGTTCTGGTTTAAACTAGGAATATGTTTATAGACTAGGAGTATGTTTTCATGATCTTCACATCTCAAATTAGACCTGGAAATAAGATATTCAATTTTCCCCCTAGGTAACTCCTCATTGGTAATTTCAGATCTTGGAAGTGGAGCAAATGGTGACAACATAGTGCCCTGGACACTCCGTTACTCGAGCATTTATTTGTGAGAACAGACATGTCTTTGGAGTATGGATAGTTTGATCTAGGATTTGTGCTCAATCTTGTGTTTTAAACAATCTGATGATGGAGAGTCTTTTAATGGAGCTTTTGTTTGTGAGAATGGACATGTTGGAGTATGAGAATATTTAATATTTTAACTGAGCTTATTCTTGCTGGTTGCTCGCCTACCTGATTGAGACGGCACTCCCTGTTGGCACACAGTTGAAGTCCTCTGGTTATAAACTAACCTTTTTGCCTCATCAGATAACAAACACCAGGCTTCTCAGACAAGCTTAAATGCACCATCCACACCAACATACTTGCTTTTATCATGGCGACGAGCCAACTTCCTGAACTGTTTCTTTATTGTTCCACCGTCCTCAGATGAATAGCTTTCACCTAAAACACCATATCAATCCATTTTTCCTCTAATGAAAATTTCTGATGCAATACAGAAATCAAGTATTGTCAACAATTGGGAAAGACCCTCAGGAGGAGGATAAAAAGTCTGCGTCTTTAATGCAATTATTTTTGCTCGATCTACCTAATCTCTATTACAATCTATCTTACCTAAACAAGATCTTATCACCAAAATTGACCAAGAGGGCTGTAACAGGGAACATAAAATACGCAAATAACATATTCTAGAAGATATATGTCTCATTTTGGTTGGAAATGAGGTCCAAATAATCATTAATTACCTGATTCAGACAAGAGACTAGAACAAAATCATATCATCAAGGAAATGCTTTAAACAAAAAGAAAAGGTTTTAATGGGAACAATGGCCAGTAGTAAAACACAACTAATGACTATAGGTAGCATATCTTCGATAACAGCTAATATTTCATTTATTCTTATAAAGTGCAGCTTGAGCTCTCCGATTACTTGCTCTCTTAAAATTTTTGTTTACTATCAAGATTTTAGTTCTGAATATATTGTTCTATTCTACTGGTTCAACCAAGCAGGTAATCTAAGCACCAAGAATGATGTTTATATATACAATTGCAGAACCAAGATATGATAGATGTGAGGGCTAAACGAGATTTTTTTTATAGCTAATATATTTTTGAGAATTTTGATTTTAATGAAGGCTAAAACTAACTTTTATAAGGTACTTATATGCAAAAAAAATTTGACGAACAAGCGTAAAATTCAATAAAATATTGAAACCTAGCCCGAACAAACCTCCGAACTACCAACTATAATAGCCGTTTTTATTTTCAGGTCGTTTAACACATAGTTTAATCTAAAAAGTATTACTATGACATCTCGAGCAATTCAACCTACGCATTCATAATATCTTAAAATAAATTATGAATTCTGTAATGGCAGAAATGAAGTACATCATTAGTTACAGACCATCAAACTTTTGTAAATGTTGTCCATTGCCTAAGCTGCAAACTGGGCCTTGCCAGCTTACAATGTTAGTGTTACCTGGGAGTAGACATGGCAACGTTCCGTGTCATGTACAAATGTTCCGTGTCCTTTCATATTTTCGTGTACTAAACCTTAAACCCGAATCCGGCCCGAATTTGCATTCGTGTACCAATTCGGTGACACTAACCCAGAACTAATATGTTCGTGTTTACCTGCTTTAGTACACTAAAGTACACGGATTATATACGAAAAATATTAATTGTTAAAAAATGCAATAGATATATAAATAGTGAAGTGCTCAGTCACGCAGTCAAGGGACAATAAAATATCTTTTAGTATTCATAATTATATATATGTTATTCAGAATAGGTAATATTAACATTTGACATTTAGTATATATATGTATATTATATATTTTTAAAAATTTAATTATTATTTATCTTGTGTACTTTCGTTCTGTGTCGTGTACCTATATCAGAAACCCAAACCCGACACTAATTATATTCGTGTTTTTTCGTATTCGTGTACCAATTTCGAAACCAAACACTAATTTTTCGTGTCGTTTCATACCGTGTTCACGTGTCGTATACTAGTATTTCCAGGTCTACCTGGGAGATCAACTCACTAGTTTGATTACATGATGTTATGGAATTCAATTCGAAAAATGTAATTACATTACAAATCAATTATCTTTTCCTCTTATGTGCAAAGCATGCATTTCTAGTATAAATTGCTCTTAAAATAAATTAAAAAGATGTTCCGAAAATAATATTTCTCATTTAAATTGTTCAACAACATGAATAAATTGAGTTCTGTCGTGAAAAGTATAAACCACTTTGATCTAGTATGTGATCATGTATGGTATGTTTAAATCCATTAACACAATCTTGACGGTGAGGTTTTTTTTAGAATCATTACTTTTATTGTGGACTTGAATATCTAATTGCAATTCAATATTATTTACGAAATTAAGGAGCCTTCATATATAAAATAATAAAATCGATTAAATACCAGTATTCAAAGTGTAATTCTGTCGAGTAACCATATATCTAACAATTACGTGAAATTTGCCCTTTTGTATTCGTATGAATTTTGTGATTTATATGTGAGGCGATTTGTGTTAGAAAAATGAATTTTAGATCATAAGTTTTATTATGTTCTTGATGATGATTCCAAAATCTAATGATTGGAAGTTATTCCTTGATATGTGAACTAAAACTTTCAGTATGGTTTTAAGAATTTTTCTTAATGAAATGCATAGTGAATTAGAGTTGAACTTAGTTGCTTGAAAGAGTTTGAAAAATGAGAATGTGTTTTGTCCCACATTAAAAATAAATAAATGGGGTGTTCGCTTTATATTGTATCACACACATGGATAGTGTACAACTACTAAGGTGTGTGATGGTGCATTGTGTTCATATGTGCTTCACGCGCACACACGCGCGATTAATATTTCTTGCAAAAAATCTTTCCTCAATTAGTAGGCACTCAAAGTATATATTGACACAAACATATGTTAACTTTGGTAAGTGCCAGGTTATATATAGATTCATAGAATTTGTTTAATGAATAAATACCTGATTTCTTAATTGATTAATAAAATTTACCAAAGTTAGCATATATAGAAAGAATGAAAACTTTACATTTATAGAAAACAGTTTATAAATTGATCACTGCTGGAGTATGAGTTATTTTCTATAAATGTATAAGCTATTACATTTTATTTTAATTCAAAACCCATCAATTTTAATTTATTTATTAAATGGGAAGTTTAATTCTGAAATTAGTTCAGGATGGTCAGTTTCACTTAGCCTCTATTATAAATAGAGGACTAAGTTGCTGAGTTTCATACACCACACCTACATTCTCTTCTCCTCTCTGCTTTCTCTTCTCTCCCAAATACTATTATGAGCTGCTGATTTTCTGGCGAATGAGGTGCTAGTCGAAGTGGAGTTTGTTGTTGCTGTGAACACTAAGCTCAGAGCTATTTTATCCTGGAGGAGGCATTGCAAGCATCACAACACAGCAGGTGGGGGAAATTATCTCTTCAAAAGCAGTCAGGGTTTCGAGCAAGGCCTGACGACTCAGCTGATCAGTTTCTTGTTTTGTTGTACCTGTTGACGATCTAAGCTTTCTGTTTCTTTCACTGTTAAAGCTATGGCTGACACAGTTAAGGCTTTTGTGAAGTGGGCTGAGAAGGATGATGTGGCTAGGGCGGCCATTTTGGCTGCTCTAACGAACAACTTATTTGATGTTTATTCTTCTGATGCCTACTCCACAAAACTCTTATGGGAGAAGTTGGACCAGACACACAATATTGACTCACAAGGTCTGGAAAAGTATTATGTGGCTAGGTTCGTTGAATTCAAGCTGGTGGATAATAAGTCCATGACTGAGCAAGTACATGAGTTCGAGATAATAGTGCATGCTTTGAAGGAGTCTGGAATGGACCTCCCTGAGAAGTTCAAGGTTATGAGCGTAATTGAAAAGCTCCCGAAGTCTTGGGAAGAGTTATCTCTCTCCCTGAAAAGACATAAATGAGAGATCACCTGGACCAACCTTATGCTGGACATCTCGGTTTAAGAACAACACAAGTTCAAATAGGGACATGTGATGCCAACTGAGCACGGTACCTCAAAGATAAATGTAGCAACTGTAGGACAGAAAATGAAGGTTGTTGTTAAAAAAGTAAATAGTAATAAACCTAATAGTGACAAGGACAAGGCCAAGATACCAAAGGCAAACAAACCGTGTTGGTCTTGTGAGCAGGTTGGGAACTGAAGTAAAGACTTCCCTACAAAGAAAGCGAAGAAAACCGAGATGGTAGCGCAAGCGAATGCTGTGCTTGGAACCGCAAGTGGGCCCGTAGTGAACATGGTTGTTGGTAAGGCTATGACTTCTGAAGCCAACGTTGACCGGTATGTATCCTACAACCCTGAACTATTTTCTATGTAACGCCCCCAAATCCAGGGTCAGAGGATTTGATCGTCATGATGAAACCTCAATCCAAATTAACCTGTTTAATCAAAATAAAAATGCCAACGGAAGATATTTAGCATCTATGACCCCAAACTAATCCAAGATCTTTTAAGGTTACAGTTCTAGAAATAAGAATTCCAAATTCCATAAATAATTTTTCACTTTCTTTTAAAACTCTTTTCAATAAATTCCAACTCAATACTAAACCCGCTAGTATAACTTCGAAAGGAAGTATACTAGGCCCAATTATACAATACACAACTATAATATAGTATAATATAAACAACTTTACATAACAAGACTTACACTAGTCTGCAAACCCTGGGCCAACCACCTTCCAAAATCTTCTTCCTTTTCTTTCTTGAATTACGCAGCTAAACAACACAAGCTAATCCTCAATGGAGCTTAAATTTAAAAACAGGCAAGTATATGCGAAAAAAATGCTCAACAAGTTTATTATAGCATATATATGGTCGTTTCGATATAAAACTGGCATCTGCATTGGAGCAGAACATTTAAAATCATAATTGATGAATCAGAAAATTTCAGTTAAGGAATCCCGGAATTGATTCCTCCTCAGTATTTAAAATCCTTTTGATATTTTTGAGCGAAATGCTTCAGCAATACTTTGAATCTTGACGAGAATAAAACTCGTAAAACTGTGTTTACGGGATTATCGTAAACAACAATAACATGAACCGATCATTATGGACTGAATCATAAACCTTATTCAAAACCGAACTCTTGAAATTAATACTTATTTTGTTGTCATATCAAATTAGATATCAATACGAACTTTGATGCTCACAACATCCAATACTGAAGTCAACATCAATCATCTATATTAATACCACCTTTGATATTTAACAACAAAGTAAGTATCATCATAAATCAGAAATTGAATCAAAACTGCATTTCACCTTTAATCCAAAATAGAAATAGTTGATAAACCATTTATTCTATGATTATTAAAATAATTTAGAAACAATAGTTTAGATTGGAACCAATTATATTTCATATTGATTCTGATGATCAGTCATGAAACAACACTGGTATCCCGCAGCCATACCGTAAATATAGGTACTACCCGTATCCCGCAGCCATACGGTACCTACAGGGCACCAGAAAAGGCATATATTCTCCTTGAAAGATATTACAGCTGGACCGATGTCTCGATCACCTACGCTGTAACCAGTAACCATCCAATCTTAAAACCTTTTTATTAAAAAAGGGTCATAATAATCGACACCCTTATAAATTCTTTCCCCCATTCACTTGGGCAGGAATACTCGCAACCAAATCATTTTTCTCAAAATCCAAAACATTTATAAATCCAGTAATTTGATACGTAAAAACACTTAACTATTCTGAACATAGAATAGTAGAAGATTACTTGCATAAACAGAATCATTTAATTCAGCGATATGTAAAATATTGGACTATTCTAAAATTAGAATAGCGTAGAAAACTTGCATAATAGGATTTAAAACAATTATCACTTGAACAATAAGTGAAGATATGGATACTTGCCTTTGGTTTTTAGCAGTTAGTCATACTCGCAAAGACGCATCTATTCTGACATTCGGTCTCAAAACATCTCCGTCTTTATTCTACTAATCCTTTGGCCTGCTGCTCATGCAGGGCTGCAAACTCAATATTCCATACGATTCAACTCTCGTCTTCATCTATTTCATCTGGTCCTGATCGTCTTGAAGGACTCGTATCTATAATTAGAAAATAACATTTTAATCGTCTAAATGATAATTACTCGACGAACTGCGCTTCAAAAACCCTATTGTCTACCCATACGATAGCCCACACTTAAAGGAAACAGTTAAACACAAGACTCTTGACCCAGGTACACACGTAATTCACATAGCATGTAAGCACATAACTCACGTATCACATAATTTATATAACACAGGACTCGGTTCGTCAAAAGGTTCGACTCGGGTTTAAAACTAAAATCGGGCCAAAAATGTGATTTATCGATTAGATACCGACTTAGAATGACTCGCAAATCAAACGATCTTTCGAAACAAAAGAATTGGGTCTCGAAAGTATTTTTAATAAAAGCGGAATATTTTTCTGAGTCTATACGCGTTCCTTTCGTATTAAACGAACGGACAATTTATTTATTACGAATAAAATAAGAATAAATAGGAATAAATCAATTAATAATAATATTAATTGATTTTTAAATATAAAAATATAAATTTTAAAAGCTTAAAACTAATTTTTAAGAATTATTTGAATTAATTATAAATAATTTAAATTTTATTTAACTATTTATAAATAAAATCGATTGATTAAATGATTTAATCAATTAATTCAATTCATAAATAATTAACTAAAATAAATTAGAAATAATTAAATCAAATTTTGAATTTTTGAAAATAATTAAAGAAAATAATTTTTGGAGTTTAAATTAAATAAACGATTTTTAGAATTTACAAATAAAAATAAATAATTTTGAAATTAAGAGAAATGAATTTTAGAAAATAAAAATGAATTTTGATTTATTTAAAAACAAAATTCTGGAAAAATAGTTCAGGATTTGGGGTTAGGGTTTATGAGGATCAAATCCGGGTTGGAATTAAACCAACCGGGTCGGGTCAATGGCTGAAACGGGTCGGTGAAGAACTCCCGCCGGAGTTCTTATGAACCCCGTTTCCGGCCTAAAATCCGGCCACTGCCGAAATTTCTGGTGGCTTAATTCCACTCCCAAAACACTCGGTTTTCTCTGATTTCAGTCCAGATTTTCAAGCCAAAATCAATTCCATACTCCTCCATTAACTCAGATATTAACAACAACTATCCTCGTCGACTTCCGACGATTCAAAACAAATTCGGCGACAATTTTCCGGCCGAAAACACAATTCACCGAGTTCTTAACTAAATCAATCGTTCTATATACGAAAATGAAGCTTAGAATCAGCACAATCACTACCAATAATCAGAATCCACAGTCCTTTGATCATAACTCCTGAAAATCGAATCTAAAATCCAAACAAAACGAAGAACTCGACGTATAACTTACCGAACTACAACCTCAATAAAGCCTGTTCAAATTAATTATAATAATCATAATAAAGCTAATCACAACATCAAGAACAATCAAAAGTTCATGAAAATCAGGAACCCAATTCGTGTTCATAATTGAAAAAAAATGAAATTTTGCAGTACCCTATCTTATGCAGAGATGTTGATATCAAATTGAAGGGCTCTTCAAGAGCTTCAAATTGGTTATTCAAACTTCAAGAACGGATCAGTAGAACTTTCAAAATCAGAGGATTTGTATCTAGAACAAAATCATACCCCCACTTATGTTCTTGGTTTATCTTTTATTTTCTGAATTTTTGGTAAATATATGAATAAAAATATATTTTTTGCAGCTATTTATATTATATGTAATTAATACCCTAAAATCATTTAAGGGTGTTTTTATCTCTTAATTAAAATAATTAGGCCCAAAAATAATAATTATGGGGAATAATTTTAAAAACAATAAAATATAAAATTATATCAAAATTTCCCAAAAATTGCGAATAATTTAAAAAAATAAAAATACTGGGTATTTGAAATACGAATGATTTTATAAAAATAATAACGTGAATTTTGTGGGCTTTGACGTCCAGGTGGGGTCCCGGTCCGTTAATTTTTGAAAAACAGAAACGGTTCCTAAATTAACAGAAACCCCCGAAAGCACATAAAATACATTTAAACACACACAAAATGAGATAAAATGAGTACCTCGATAATGACGCAAATAAACACGCGTCCAGATTGCAGATAAATACATTTTAAACACGTAACAAATATCTGAAAAATACTATGGTCCTTACGGGACCACACATACTCTATAGCATGCTAATTCATGACCAGATACACTTTTAAATAATATTAAACACATAATAATTCATTTAACACGTACCAAGATAGCTGTAAAATATTATTTTAAATATTTTCAAGCCTCACCCTATATTCGGGTGAACACGGTTAAAATACCGAATAATTTTTCTAACACAGATCAAATATTAAGGCGAGTAACATATCCACTCGATTCTCAAGATGGGAAAATACACTCAGTTTTACCGATATTGATAAAACGATCGGCTTTCAGATAAACTTTTGAAATAGTAAAAGTATTTAAATACTTTCACAATACTAACACATATTAATACCAACTAACAATTAGCACATTAATCCAATTAAAGACACGAACCCACAAAATATGAATAAAATTTCCACCATTTTATTCCTTTGAAATCAGAAAAGCACATAAACATATTCAAATAATAATAATAATAATAATAATTCTAAAAATACGGGATATTAGATTCTACCTATCTGTCAAATGAATGATTGATAGATACTGGAGCTAATGTGTATATTTGTGCTGATATTAATTTATTTGATTATTATCAACAGAGTCATAGCCTGACTGTGAAGATGGGGAATGCTAGTGCTGCTCAAGTACATGGAGTAGGAACCGTGGATTTGAAGTTCCCTTCAGGACGTATTCTATCTCTGACTAGAGTGCATCATGTTCCCGATATGCGTAGAAATATAATAAGTGGAAGCTGTTTAGTTTCTAATGGTTTTGAAATTTCTTTCAAGTGTAATAAAGTAGTTCTTATTCATACTGGTACATTTGTTGGCAAGGGTTACTTGTCAAATGGTTTATTTGTTATTAATGCTGATCCCGTTTTGGGGACTTTGAATAATGATATTATTCCTTCTGTTAACTATGTTGAATCCTCAAATTTATGGCATGCTAAACTAGGTCACTTAAACTTTGGTGCTCTTAAGAATATGATGAACTTAGAGTTGATTCCAAAGTATACCATAGAAAAGAATTCTAAATGTCAAGTATGTGTTTTTGCTAAACAAATAAGGAAACCTTTTCATAATATTATTAAGAATTCAGACTTGTTAGATTTAGTACACACTGATATTTGTAAATTTGGTGGTGTATTGACCAAGGACCAGTTTAGATGCTTTATTATTTTTATAGATGATAATAGTAGATATTGTTATGTTTATTTACTTAGACATAAGGATGGAGCACTTAGTAAATTCATTATATAAAACTGAAGTAGAAAAACAAACTAGTAAGGTACTTAAACAGTTGAGATCTGACAGAGGTGGTGAGTATACGAGTAACGCTTTTAATGAATTTTTTGCAAACAATGATATAGTTCATGAAGTTGCTCCACCATACACATTTGAGTCTAATGGGGTTGCTGAGCGAAAGAACAGAACATTTAAAAATATGATTAATAATATGCTTATTAACTCTGGGTTACCTAAATACATGTGAGGAGAGGCTCTAAATACGGCGTGCCATATTTTGAATAGAGTCCCTCTGAAATACATGGATAAGACACCCTTGTAATTATGGAAAGGAAGGATGACTAGTCTTAAGTATCTTCGTATGTGGTGGTGCCTTGCTAAGGTGCTTGTTCCTGAACACAAGAGAAAGAAACTAGTTCCGAAAATTGTTGATTGTTTCTTTTTGGGCTATCTTGAAACCACTACATCTATGAGATTTTTAGTATTTAAATCTGACATAGATGGTATAGTGCCAAATACGATAGTTAAATTTCGAGATGCTAAGTTCTTTGAGGATGTCTACCTATGAATACTGGAATACCTGAAAAGGCTTCTGGGGAAGATCTTACTCACTCATCGAGTTCTATTCCTGATCATGTGGAAAAGATGACAAATATAGGGGCAGAACCTAGCAGTAGCTCTACTCATAAGGAAGTAGAGGAACCGAGGAGAAGTAAGTGTACAAAGGTAGTTTAAGGATTTTGGTGGTGATTTTATCACTAACAATATCGAGAACGAACCTTTAACTTTCCGAAAAACTATGGATTCTTCGAAGTCTAGGCATTGGAAGGGCATTGTGAAGAGTGAAATTGACTCTATTATTTCTAATGGAACATGGGAGTTGGTTGATCTCCCTCCTGGGTGTTCTACTATCAGGTGCAAATGGGTCTTTAAAAGGAAGTTGAACCCTAACGACTTAATAGATAAGTACAAAGCTAGACTGGTATCTAAGGGTTTTAAGCAGAAGGAAGGAATTGATTACTTTGATACATACTCTCCGGTTGCAAGGATGGTAACAATCTGAATGCTTATAGCATTGGCTTCCGTCCATGGTCTTATCATCCATCAGATGGATGTAAAGACCGTTTTTCTTCAATGTGAACTTGAAGAAGAGATTTATATGGACCAGCCTGAGGAATTTGTTACATCTGGAAATGAAAAGAAAGTATGTAAGTTGATCAAGTCCATCTATGGCTTGAAAAAAGCTCCCAAAGATTAGCATAAAAAATTTGATGAAACTGTATTACCATTCAGTTATATAATTAATTAAAGTGACAAGTGTGTCTACACCAAAGTTAAAGGTAGTGAGTGTGTTATCTTGTACCTATATGTGGATGGCATCTAATTGTTTGGAACCAATATTGATATTATTAACGAGACAAAAGCTTTCTTGAAAAGGCACTTTGAAATGAAGGATATGGGTGAGGCTAGTGTGATTCTTGAAATCAAACTGATTCAGTCAGCTGAGGAATAACCTTGACTCAATCTCATTATTTAGGGGAATCTATACTTGAGAAATATGGTTATTCACAGTATAAAATCTCTAATACACCCTATGATCCTAAAGTTGCCCTTGTCAAGAATACTTCAGGATTTCCTGTGTCTCAGTTAAGGTATTCTCAGATTATTGGGAGTTTAAAGTATCTTGTTAACTGTACTAGGCCAGATATTTCATATTATGTATCTAAGTTGGCTAGATATACAAGCTGTCCAAACATAACTCATTGGGATGCTTTTGATGGAGTACTTAGATATCTAAAAGAAACAATGTACTTTAGTTTACACTATAGGAGATTTCCTGGTGTGCTTGAAGGGTACAGTGATGCCAGTTGGATAGCTAAGAAGTCTGGTTCCAATGGAGTGACTGGATATGTGTTCACCTTGGCTGTGAAGCAATATCCTGGAAGTCAAGCAGAAAGACTATAGTGACTCGGTCTACATTTAAGGCTGAGTTGTGTGCACTTGATTCCACATGGATGAAGGTTGAATGATTACACGGACTTATGTCTGCGATACATGTAGTAAACAGACCGCTTCCTGCTATTGCTATTCATTGTGATAGTCGAACAACTATTGACAAGATTTGCAGTAAAAAGCATAATGCTAAAATAAAGAGACATATCCAAGTTAGACTCAAGTATATAAAGGGGTTTAGTGTCTGATAAGATTATAGCTATAGAGTTCATAGGAACTCAAAATAATAGCTGATTCTTTGACTAAAGGACTGGAACCTGCAGTGTTCCTCAAGTCAAGGTTGGGGATGGGATTGTCAACCCATCATAATTCATCAACAGTGGGAACCCAATACACATGAGAGGAGATCCCTCGAAGTGTATTCAATATGGTAATAAGAAGCTGTAAGAATGAATTGGTAGTACCTTTGCTACTTAGATGATACTATTGTATCTGAGTATATCCCCTGTAAACCTAGAAGGTACTGATACTGCTAGAAATGCAAGAGTGTTATAACTCTGAATGGGATCAAGTCATTTGACGAGATAGAAGCAGTATACCTCTGGAAACACCCAGCTAAGAAAATTTAATTGTGAGGTCGCAATTAGAGGAAAGGGCTATTCCTTGAAACATTCGATGAACAGGATCGAGACAAGACCATTAATGTCTCAAAGCCGTAGATTGGCACCATAGCCGTTGACTTGTCGTCGTCTATGGAATATGGTTATACTAAACGGATTAAGATTCAAGGTGAAACATTTTATCTGAATCCGGTAGCCATTGAAGTAGAGGACTTAGGAGGGTTCAAACCCGGAAGGGTACCGACTCCGAAAAAAAATAAGTCATGATGATAAAACTGATCGCATTTCTGTATGGATTTGTGGGGGATTGTTAGAAAAATGGATTTTAGATCATAAGTTTTATTATGTTCTTGATGATAATTCCAAAATCTAATGATTAGAAGTTGTTCCTTGATATGTGAACTTAAACTTTCATGTATGGTTTTAAGAATTTTTCTTAATGAAATCCATAGAGAAATAGAGTTGAGCTTAGTGGCTTGAAAGAGCTTGAAAAATGAAAAAGTGTTTTGTCCCACATTGAAAATAATTAAATGGGGTATTGGCTTTATATTGTATCACACACATGGATAGTGTACAACTACTAAGGTGTGTGATGGTGCATTGTGTTCTTGTGTGCTTCACGCACGCACACACACACGCGCGCCGCTGCCCCGCCACACACCGCGCCGCACCGGACCGGGTCGGGTCGAGTTGAAGGGTGATTTGGGCGAATCTCTCGGCGTCTCGCGTACGTGAGGCGACCTGGGCGAGGATTTTATTTATTTGTGATTTAATTTTTTAATTAGAATTTATTTATCAGTTTGGGATGGGTTATTACTGTTGGGTTGGGTTCGGTTTCTGAATTGGGCTTAGTCATTTTATAAGTGGGATGTACCAGATTTATTGAATTTGGACATTAGATATGTAAATTGTAACTGATGATATATTCAAATTAAAAAATTAAAGTTGATATAATGTGTGAGATAAATGTATAAGCTATTACATTTTATTTAAATTCAAAAAACCCGTCAGTTTTGATTTATTTATTAAATGAGCAGTTTAATTCTGAAATTAATTCATGGTGGTCAGTTTCACTTAGCCTCTAGTATAAATAGAGGACTAAGTTGCTGAGTTTCATACAACACACCTACATTCTCTTCTCTTCTCTCCCAAACACTATTATGAGCTTCTAATTTTTCCGGCGATTGAGGTGCTAGTCGAAGTGGAATTTGTTGTTGCTGTGAACACCAAGCTCGGAGCTGTTTTATCCTGGAGGAGGCATTGCAAGCATCCCAACACAGCAGGTGGGGAAAATTATCTCTTCAATAGCAGTCAGGGTTTCCAGCAAGGCCTGACGACTTAGCTGATCAGTTTCTTGTTTTGTTATACCTGTTGACGATCTAAGCTTTCTGTTTCTTTTCACTGTTAAAGCTATGGTTACTGGTACGCTTTCTGTTCTTTCTTTGTTCTTACATATAAAGATCTATTAATGTTGAAGAAGCTTAACCTCAATACAGAATTACAATGGCTTTAAATGGCCTGTACAAACATCAATGAAAGAAAAGGATAATACAAGGGCAAAGAATAAGGCTAAACTAAGGAAGAGAATTATTACAGACTGTTTCAATATAAATCACATAATGACAGGAGAATATAATGCAATATTGGCTTTAATATGCCCCCGCAAGATGGAGGATCTATCCGAGACTCCAATCTTGGACCGTAAGTTCTGAAAAGGACCCCGTCCCAGTGGTTTGGTGAGCATATCAGCAAGTTGATCGGCCGAGTGTATATGAAGGACCTTCAACGAACCATTGGCGATTTTTCCCGAACAAAATGATAGTCAAGTGCCACATGTTCCATGCGCGAGTGGTATACTGGGTTGGCACATAGATAAGTAGTACCGACATTGTCACACAGTAATGTAGGAGGATTTGGTATATGTAAACCAAGTTCCAATAATAGATTCTGGACCTAAGATAGTTCAGCCGTACCGTTTGCTAATGCTTTATATTCCGCCTCTGTGGAAGATCTAGAAACAGTTTTTTGACGCGAAGAGTGCTATGAGATGATGTTGGACCGAAGATAGATAATGTAAGCAGTTGTGGAATGACCCCCATCCAGGATTCCACCCCAGTCAGAATCTGTGAATGCTGTAAGAGTGATGGGTGAGGCACAGTTCAGGAATAAACCAAGAAAATCATCAACAGTAGTATGGACGATAGATTTAGTGGGAGAGCCGGTGGCAGGATTTAGTGGAAACGCAGACTCAATGAATTCGATATGGCGGGAGTGATACAAGCGTCCACTTTTGTAATCATAACATTTATAAGCCGACTTGGATGGAGAATATCCTAGGAATAGACATGGTTCCAAATGTATTTAGTGTGATATTCTACAAAAATTACATAATAGGTGAAACCATCAACTGATTTTTCTTCAGGTCCCCAAACATCCGAGTAGATTAATTGTAAGGGTTTTGTAGTGGTAAAAGAATTCACACCAAAAGGATCTTTGTGATATTTATTGATGGAACACGAATTACAATGAAAATTTGAAAGTTTAAATTGTAGGCCTAAACATTTGGCTATCTTTTTGAGGATCCGAACTGAAGGGTGCCCAAGTTTATGATGCCAATCAAGAGGCGATGTTGTTGAAACCACATTTATTTGTGGTGAAGAAGGCAAATTTGCGTAGTAGACATCAAGATAGTTCTCCCCCCACATCAAACGTGCCCCCGTGCGAAGATCCTTGACAAAAAAAATGGGTTGGAAAGAATTCCACAGAAACTTGATTAGTTTTACATAATTTTGCCACCGAAATTAATTTGTTTTTGAAATGAGGAACACATAAGACATCCTTTAAAGAAAGTGATCCATTTGATGTTTGTAAATATGTTTGACCAATATGAGTGATAGAAAGAGTGTTACCATTTCCAAAGACAATTTCATCCGGACCTCCATATTCGGATATAAAGTGGAAAGACGCACAATTTGGATCAACATGATGAGAGGCACCAGTATCAAACATGTAAGGTGAAGTAGTGACATTAGCATTGGGTGAGAATTTGTTTTGTGTCATTGAACTTCCTATAATAACTTGATTTTCTTTGAGAAACCGCACAAGTTTTCTACATTCTTTCGCTTCATGACCTATAAAATGACAATATTGGCAATAAAGATTATTACGATTGTCATGATTACCACCATTAGAATTTGAACCTGGAGACCACTGATTGCGGGCGGATCTGGTAGACCACTGATTGTGGGCAGATTTGATGTTGGAGTTTCCATAGTTGTCGCGCCGTCCAGATCGTGGTTGTCGTTGGGTGTAATTAGCGGTAGCCATAATTGGTAGCGAGGAGACTAATGTAAGGTTAAGTTCACGTTCAAAATCAACCAGCTTTTCAAACAAGAGAGGAAATGTAATTTTGGTGTCAAGTAGGCTTAGAGAATTTGAAATAGGTTTGTAATCTTCCCCCAATTGACATAAAATATGAACCATAAGATCCTCATCCGTGACAGGACTCTGGACTAAGGCAAGTTCGTCAGCAATACTCTTTATATCTCGGAGGTACTCCGCAATAGTGCATTTTCCTTTCGGGTTAGATGCAAGTTTTAATTTCAAGGATATTATTCTGGATCGGGATGAGTTCGCATAACTCGTAACGAGGCGTTCCCAAGCCTGTTGTGAGGTTTTGGCTGATGCGATCAATGGTTGAATGGTTGGTGTGCAGCTGCCAATGAGAGCAGCAAGGATGACTTGATCATGTCGATACCAGGGAGAAAAATCCGGGTTTGATTTGGTTTTCTCGGCGTCTAGGAATTCCGCCAGAACTGGTTTTGAGCCGGTGACAAAGTGGACCAAGTCAAATTCTATTAACGTAGGTTGGACTTGTTTACGCTAAACATGGAAGTTTTCAGGTGTTAGGGTGGTGTTGAAGTGGGTGGCTGCATTGATTTGGACAATGGATTGGGATGCCATAGTGATTTTGAAAGCAGTGACCAGAAGGAAAAGGATCAGACTCGTTTGAGTTAACCTGGCTCTGATACCATATAAAGATCTATTAATGTTAAAGAAGCTTAACCTCAATACATAATTATAATGGCTTTATTAATGTTAAAGAAGCTTAACCTCAATACATAATTATAATGGCTTTAAATAGCCTGTACAAATATCAATTTAAGGAAAGGAGAATACAATGGCAAAGAATAAGGCTAAACTAAGGAAGAGAATTATTACAGACTGTTACAAAATAAATCACATAATGACAGGAGAATATTATGCAATCTTGGCTTTAATAACAGTTACTGATATGCATGCTATTTACCTACATGTTTTATTTCATTAATTGTTATCTTGACCTCGGTTTGTTAAATATGTTCTATAACTGCCTCTATGTTGCTGTAATAGTTATTATTTCCAACAATTTGGAGCATGACTATCGATAATTTTTTTCCGGAAATCAATGTCTTATTGTTTAAGTGTCCAGAGTCAACATGCGTGCCTTGATAAATCTATCTTATTAATAGCCCAACAAAGAGCAATATTAGTGAGACATTTAATTAGACTCAAAATTCCTGAGTCATTTATTATCTTCTAAAATGGTGAGACATTTTACTATGTGTGAAAAGACAGAATTGACCCATCGCATTTTATAAGATTTGTAAAAGCCCTTTTAATTTGTGTTCAATTGACTCTGCATTTAGGGCTCACCGCTTAGGGTGTGGCGCCGAAATATCTAGGGGCGGCGATGAAGGGGTGAATCGGAGGCGACACAATTGGTAAGAATCGAAACATCAAAACGTGTTGATTGTGGATCTATATTTGTGTTTGTTTATATAGGCAAGTGTATCCAGTCATGTTGCTCATTCTTGAAACCGTAGTATATTTCATGTAATGTGAATTTCTACAAAGAGTGGACCAAATACATGCATCAATCATATTAATAATTTATATATATATTATTTTGGTATTGTGAGCATTTTATGTGCTACCATCATGGTCATTGGGTTCTTTATTGTTTGATTGAAGATTAAAAGGCCAAAATGTTCTAATTTTCGTGTCCGCACATGACAGTTAATCAAAGTGATGTTTCGGCATGGAATAGGGGACATCCACCACTTCCCATAACGGAGGTGTTCCTGGAGCACATAGGGTTATCAAGGCAGAGTGTTGATGCTTCCTGACTAAAAAGTAAGTTCTAAATATACTATGATCCCAACAATTTTATTATTAGGTTGAAAAGTCATTTGAGTACAATTATAATAAAAGAATTGTAATTATTATGTGATTCCAAGATTTTCGTTATTACATTTGGAGGATAATAGATTTGTAGATTAAATAGAAATATAGGGTTTAAACTTACTGCTCAATTTCAATAGTTTCATGGCTATGTGATTTTTAAGAAACCTGCATGAAAATAAAGGTGGAACCAATTTAGTTATCAAAGTATCATTAAAAATGGTTTTTCCTTATTGATACAATCTATTTTATTATTACATTTATTTAAACCAATTAATATTATTTATTTAGCTGTTAATCCCATACCAGACATAAACTTATCCTATCAGATGTTTTCAATGTGTACTTTTTAAGTCTTCGTCACTCTTTTCTTTGTTTACATATATATTCATTCGTTCTATTCTTTGAGAGACTAAATTCTATGTAACATGCTAAATCTTGTCTTTGATATTTTGGTCTTTAAACTTCAAAAGCAAAAGTGGAGCTCAAGGGTCTTGCCAGTTGGCTTCACTGGTTGGAGCATGTCTTTAACGTTAGTATATACCATTCCCTACATATAATTGAACAATTTTCAATTAATAATTTTTTATTAATAACCCATAGTTTTTTGTTGCACCAATATATTATCTTTATTAGAAAGTTTGGTTATATTTAGATGGTTACAGTTATTTGTCCACCTTAGGATAACTACCTTAGTACAGGAAGATCAAAAGAGAATGGCTTTGCTTAACCCCGTTGGACTGTAGTGTCTAAGAACACTGTTTCCTTCCTTAGAGCTAGCAATGTCCCTATGTGGTAACCTAAAAATGACATGCTTATATATTATAATTTTGATGGATGTTTCTGCCTTTCTTTCAGCATTTTCCTATCTTTTAGGTCTTTTCAGTTGTTATTATTATTTTATTATTTTGCATATTTTGAAGCCTGCACTTATAATATTGATGAGCCATAAAATAAATTCTTTGTGTTATTCATTCTCGGTGACCTCAGAATGACTTACAAATTATTATTATTATTATTATTATTATTATTATTATTATTATTATTATTATTATTATTATTATTATTATTATTATTATTATTATTATTATTTAGATAGATAGTTATTGCTTTTAGTTCAGTTTTTTGATTCTTTTTTTTGACATGTTCAGTAATTTGTTTTATTTCACTATCCTACGTATTTTGAAGCCAAATTTTACAATATTGGTAGATTGTACAACAAAATCTTGATCGTTATTAATTCACAGAACAAACCTGGTGAGTGATAAAGAACAAATCTGGTGAGTGAGAATGAACAAATCGAATATAGTTGACCTTCTTACAGTAAATTAGTGGAAGTCGAGAGAGTGTGAGGATGAGATTTAGGGTTTTTGGATAAGGGTGAAAAGTGTTGAGAGATGATTGAGTCATGAGTGGAGGTGAGAGTTGAGAAATTAGGGTTTTTGGCGAGATAGTCGGGAGAGAGAATTTAGTCGACAGAGAGTTGAGAGAAAGTGAGATTTATTTTCTAGGTTTTAGTTTGTAGTTAATTTGCTGCAAGAGGGGTGAAACAAAAAATTTGTGCAGGGGGGAGACAATTTGGTAATAAGTGGGAAAATTTTTGACTAACGGGGGAAAATATTGGAGGGGCGCGGGATTAACTTTTTTAGGAGAACTTATGACATCGGCTTTAAGAAAATTGATGTCATAAACCTAGAAAGACATCATATTTACGCGGGATGATGTTAATAAAACTTTTGACATTAGTGACATGAGTGACCGATATCTAATATGTGATGTCTATTCACCTTTTTCTTGTAGCGGATATTTACTTGCTCATCAGTTTGATGGGCATGGTGTAGTAAATCCAGTTTTTAAACTACGACTTAAAATTCATTTTGACCAAACGATTTTAATTATCATCATGCATGGGCTTCATCGTGGTGATCATCGACCCATATATTTTAAAATCTTATATATTATGTGAGCTGTAAATGTAGAGGGTATTAAGAAAAATAACACAAAAACCATTTTGCAGCATCCGGGTGAAGCGTGTCATTTCTCAAAGGCTCCTATGATGGTTAGTTCATTATTATTTATGTATTTTATATAGTGTTTATTTAAATGTATTAATTGAATGATTTAATTAGTTGGAGAGTTTAATTGCACTTAGAAAATAAAGAGTTACGAATTTTCAAGGCCTTTAAGTTATTGAACATAAGCTAGCTAGAATGTTAGCTTGTATCAATTGCTTTTGTCGCTTATTTATTACCCACTATTTAGATTCAATTCAAAAACAAGTTCAATTACTGAAAAAGAAATCAACTTGATTTTTTAAAACTTCCAATCTGAAAAGCGAAAGACACAAGGAAAAATGTGATAAGTAGGCAAAAGTTGTAAGTTTTGTTATTCAATTTAGTTTTGATTTTCTTGGAATTGGTTTGCTCCTAAAATGTATGCTCATAATGTCACACTAAAGTACTAAATTCAACACAATATCTTCCTCTTTTGAAATTATTTTAGGCATCTCCATCGAGCTAATAATATGATTTTTTTGTAGAAGTGAAGGTGGAGAGTTGAGACCGGAGATAGAAGAGCTACCCTAAACTTTTCGTTAGCCAGTACTTTAAACACTATATTCTTTTTGGGATGGTAAATCAGTTGCCAAAAATAATATGTTTCATGTTTTCTACAGCCCAATGTACTCAGTTTAAACATTCTATTCTAAAATGGAGGCAGTAGAATTATTAGTACTCATATACTAAATCGACATCCAAATTTATATGCTAAATTGACATCCTGATTTATGATTTAGTTCCATTTTGTACTCAAATATGTATCTAAATTTATACAGTTATACCTAAAGAGCTGCAACTGGCAACTCGCAACTATTGATGAAAAACAGGAAGAAGTCGGTATACCCTTTTAATAAACATTATATGCAGTCATACTAACATCGTGCAACAATGAAGTTAAATGCAAAATAATTGGGACATTTAACATACACTTGATATTTGAGGTAACTTCGCTAAAAATATTCTCAATCATGAATTGTTCACATCGATAACGAAGCAAATACATATAAAAATCGGCACAAATCATAAACAAAATTGGCAAAAGTTATTAACATCGCAAAAAATGTAACATCCCAGAAGTTTATAAGTTAAACTAGAACATGACCCGTGCCTTGCACGGGTTCTTATGCTAGTTTTCTAAAATGAAGGAAACTTCTTTTTCCGTGCATGGAATTCCAATACGATTTATGTACCAAAAAGTCACTAATAAAAAAATTATGAATTTTGGATATCCGATATATTTGGGAAAATATAAATTAAATATTAAACGACATATCTTAAAAAAATTATATCTAATGTTTTTGTTTTCCTTTCTAACCATTTTTTCTATAATTTCATAGTCTTTATATGAAAATTATTCTAGATTATCAAGAGATAATCTTCACATTTAAAAAGAATAATATACTCCCAAAAATAGGGACGAGCAAAACCGAACCGAGATATTTCAGTTTGAGATTTTTTAAAAAAGAAGAAGATTATTTTGGTTTAAATTATGTCGGTTTGATTCGGTTTCTCAGAATGTTGATTTCGTTTTAATTAAATTAACCGAATTATACACACACACATATACAGATATATATATATATAGTTAGTCCATTGAGAACCTTTTTTGGTGAGATATGAGATCTAATCCCAACCATAAAAATTTAAATCTATTTTTAATCTAGACCATTCATTTTAAATCTCATCATCTTCTCCCACCATCATCTCTTTCATCTTCTTATTAATACTTAGCACCTACCACCACCATCTTCTTCTCCAACCATCTTCTCTAGCCACAACCACCACCGCCGTCAACCACCACCACCTCCGACAACCACCGGAAAATCACCAATGTCAAATCAAAAATTACCACCGTCAAATCAGAAATCACCACCGGAAAATAAAAAATCAGCACCCAAAAATGACAAATCACCGTCGTCAAACGAAAATCACCACACTCAGCCACTATTTTTCTCCACCAGATCCAGCAACCAGCTTCATTCATCAACTCCAACAACCGAAATCATAACAAAATCACCACAGATAAATTATAAACACCACAACCCGCATACCACCTCCTACAAAATCATCAAAATCAACACAACCATCATAAAACTCAACAAAACTTAATGGAAATTACTCGATCAACAACATAGAATCACCAAGTAATTACCAGATTGTATAAAACCATAAACACATAATAAAAATATGAGAAAAATTAAATCGTGTTACTAGATTTAGATGAGAGTTTAATTAACCGAAGTTTCGTCGGAAAAATAGATCGAGTCGGAGTTTCGAGAGCATTTCTGAGAGTGTTTTGGTAGCAGAAATGGCGGAGCAAGTGGTGATAGAATAGTAGGAGTGGTGTTTGACGGAGTTAATGGAGGAGATGAAAAGGGGGGAGAGAGAGGGAGAGAAAGATGATGATGATGAACAGATTTGCGCTTATAGACGGTGGAGTGCGGCGGCGGACAACGGCGTGAGTATGGGCAACAGAGGTAGTGGGTGGAGGCAGGTGGTCGTGGTGGGTGGAGAGTGTTAGGTCATACAACACTATAGAAGGGAGTTGAATATAGTGTTTATACAATCAAATCGATTGATAACACAAGTTTGTAATAGTAATGAAGTTTATTCAATATAATAAGCTCTGTTACAAAGTAGGTTAAACTACTCTCTCAATGATGAACAATATCACTAAGAGCTGCTAGATTACAATGAATAATCTTTCTCGTGAATGATAACACATATAGTGTAAACCCTAAGCTGTGTTTATATAGTACACAGTTACAAGATATCTTCTAATTGATATGGAATATAATTCTGTCTCCTAAAATATATCAATCAGATATTATCTTCTACAAGTCTTCTAGCTGTCCAACTCTTCATGCATATCTTCTTTTATTTTAGTCCAGACCATCTCCTGTAAATCAGCCGCATTCCTTATCTGAAGTACCCGCACTTAGGTCCTGATATAAATCCTAACGGCCTTAAGTTCTGATATAAGTTCCGACTTCAGTAAGTTCTGATTTCCAGTAAGTCCTGATATTAAGTTCTAAAACTAAACACAACAGATTAGACATGACATCACAAATATATCTAACAATCTCCCCCAACTTGTAAATTATGAAAAATATACAAGTTAATAGATTTGATGATGTCAAAAACATTTAAGTACAAATGCAATAAGAGTTTATTTAAACAACTAAGTACAACTTACAGTCCTTGCAGCTTTTAGCAATTTTACTGAGTCAATGAATCCAAAGTGATTCTTAACAAATTTTGATATCAGCTTCTCTTTTGCATTTCTCAGAACTTGAGCTAATGTAGCCTTGACTTGCTTCATTTCTTCATCTTGACTACCAATCTGGTAGATTGCAGTCCTAAGTGCTGAAATGTGATTTCTTTCCAAACCATCACCAAGTCTGATTACCCTTGGGTGAGATGAGTCTTCATTATAGAATATACATTTCTCTTTCAGAATAAATTCTAACTTAGCAGAATTTTTCTTCATTGGAATTTCACTTCCATCATCTTCAACTATATTTGGAATAAATTCTGCAACCCTTGATCCAGAGATTCTGGCTTTACCCCTTATGGTCTTCATGATGAAATTTGACCATCTTCTGGTAATCTCAGACTTTATCTCCAAAAGCTAATGAAAGAATTGAAGTTCCTTCAGAGATTTGTTCAGCACATCTGATTCTGACATTCTGTATGTTCTTCCATCTTCAAGAAACATAATTAGCTTTTCTTTGACATTACTCTTATCATGAGCATCCAGTACCACTTGAACAGATACAACCTTGTCAAGGTGTTTCTGTGTAACTTTCTCAAGAGGTTTGACAGTTAATAAAAATGGATCTCTGGTAATTACTTCAACTCCTGTTTTGATCTTGGCTTCTTCAGAACCTAATCCAGTTCTGTCTCTTGCTTCTCTGGCTTTTAATCCAACAGTCATGAAATCAGATAGCAGTTGACTTTTCTTAGGATATGATGGATTAACATTTTTTCATAGGAGTTTCATTTATCAGTAACTGTCATCTTGTTCAAATCAAATTGAGCTCTGTCAGAGTTGATGTCTTGATGACTTCATCATGATTTGCTATTTCATTTATACCTTGCTGTTTTGAAATGTCTTCACTCTGAACAACTTGAGCTATGTCAGAGGTTGTCTTAGATTCTTTTGTCACCTTTCTTCTTTTCAGAGTTTCAACAGTTTCATCTTCAAGAGCAGCATCATCAAAAACCTGAACCAACTTGCACACATGATCCATCAGGATTTGAGTAATCTTCATCTCCTGTTTCTTTGTTGGTTCATCAATCTTTCCTTTCCCTTTTTCCTTGGGATCAATTTCAACTTGTGATCTTGTCTTGGGCTTTGAAGCCTCAGAAGTTGACCTTTCCTTGATCACAATGCCTTTTGCCTTAGGCCTTGGAGGTTTCTTTGCATTAGAAGCTTTAGATTTAAGATTTTTCTTCTCAGCTGCAAATCTAGCTTTCTCCTCCTTTAGAGTCTCTAAATCCATTCCAGGATTATGTTTGAGAAACAATCTTCTAGCAATCTCTTCATCAAGTTTCTGAACCTTGGGATCCTTATAGTAGACAGTAGTCTCCCTTCCCTTAAGCTTCAGAGTTTGTAAAAACTTCTGAGAGTCTTGACTTCCTCCTTGAATGAGAATATCAGAACTTGATATCAGACTTTGATCATCAGAACTTACTTTCAGAACTTGAGCATTCACAGCTTCAGAACTTGAATTCTTCTGTGTAGAAGATTTGCCAGAATCAGAAATTAGTTTCTGTGAAGAAATTTTGCTGCTTTGCTTTCCTTGACCTTGACCCTTGCCCTTGCTAGGGTTTCCCTGGTCATCTTCTTTATCATCCTTCTTCTTCAGTGTTTGAATAGTAGAGCATTTGGACTTAACTACCTTCTCCCCCTTTTTGGCATCATCTGGCAGGAGTAGTGAAAGAAGGAGTTCCACTGAAGATTGGAATTCATTCAATTGAGTCTGTTGAGCAGCTTGATTTTGTAGGACCTCAGCCAGTTGGGCCTGCTGCTCTTCTTGAACTTTTTTGTAATAACCCCAATTTTTGGAAAAATTTTGAAACACAGATGAATAGTAACATTTGCTGATGATGCTGATTAAGGAAAATTATCAGACCACGCTATATAGGAGTACTGTTATGGAAATTCTAAGATCGTATTAGTACTCCATAAAGTAAATAAGTGTATGTAAAGATCGTTAGCATCCAAATCCGAATGCTTTGATTTTTCCCCGAAAATCCACCAGATACCGAAAGAATTGAGTATAAGGTGACTGGATAAAAAAGATTTAAATTCAAGGATTTTAAGAGGGGATCATAAAAGGAATATAAAATATTGAGAAAGGTTTAGGGGAACCCAAGTAATAAGATCCCGGATATGATCCCTCAAATGACGAACGAGAACGAAAGTTAAGCGAACCGTAAAACAAATAAGCGACCAAGAGACAAGCTTGTACAAGAAGCCAAGGATTGTGACATCATCAAACCATAAGGAAGAGGCATGTGGCAATTGGATGACATAAGAATGATGACCTAAGCATGACAAAAAGAAGTGTGTTGTTGGTTGATTGTGAGCCATTCATTTTTTACCATGGTAAATCCTCAAAATTAGCCAAGCCATAAACAAAGAAACAAAACAAAAAATCATAACACAAACTTGACTTTTCATTTTAAAGAAGCAAGCTCTCGGCCAAAACCAGAGCATCAACTTCAAACTACCATATCTCCTTCAATACTCACTCAAATAGTATGTTCTATAGCTCTTTTGAAAGGTATTGAGATGGCCTACAACTCTTGTTCACAAGTCTCGTCCAAATAAGCATGGTAAGACCCTCGTTTTGACAGTTCTTTCAATCTGACTTTTAGAAACTTCAAAACCTAACTTTGTGTTCTTGATTTCTTTGGAAAGATCAAGCTTGTAGGAGGCTCCCTAAGACTTCCTAGCTACTCTAATCACTCCAAGGAAGGTATAACACCTCCAAACCCTAACTTTACTTTGAGTATTAGGTTTGTTTTTGTTTGTTATAGTTCATGAGAGCATGATTCTTGTAAGTTTAGAGTTTGGTTAGAATTATAATGATTTTGGGTTATAAATCTTGGTTGTTGGTTGATGAACCTTAAGTATAGTTAGTAGCTCTTGTTTGAGATTGAATAAGTTGGAAAAATCATGAGGTTATGGACTGAGTTAGTAAGGTTTGGATGACGTTTGGTGGTATTGGTGGTTATGGGTTGATTTGTGGTTGATTTGTGGTTGATTGGAGTAGTTTAAACTTTGGTAATCGCGTAAACATAGCCGTCGTAATGCCCGATTTACCTTAGACTGTTTTGTGCTTAACTTTTGCACCAGAATACTCACTTCCATGAACTGACCATTATCATTTTTAGATAGTTCATGTTACAAGCTTCGTTTGGATATGTGGTTCGCTTGAATCCGATGTACGGTTTAGGAGAAACGACCGTTTTAAGTAACGGCGTTTCGTGAACGAACCATTACCCCTCGCCTTACTTTGAAACCTTGGTTAAGGCCCTTAAATGACTAATTAGAGTATGAAACAATTATGTAAAGTTTATTAGGAAGTTGGTAAAGTACTCACGAAAGAATCGCCTTAAAATTCTTAATGGTTAATTTATTAAAAATGGTGGAGCCGAGGGTACTCGAACGACTTATGTGATTTGTTAAGCGTAGAACTGACCATGAGCAAACGTTAGGGTTCAATTGGTTAAAGTCTAGTTTCTTAAGCGACCGTGGTTTAATTCCGGCTTATGTTGTTGTTCATAGGTTACCGGACCCACTCTAAGCTTAAGTCTACCCTGGAGCACTCAGGCAAGTTTTCTACCCGTTATACTGTTGTTGTGATGTAAATATATGTATATGCATTATCTTGTGATAAGTGCATGATTGTTATTAGCAAATCTTGCGATATATTGGAGCATGTGATATGGTATATATGCATGTCTGTTTCGTAATCTTGATATCTAATTGTTGATTCAATTGCTTATAAGTTGCATAATACCTATGCTAGAGATAAACAGTAGTTGCGTATACCCTTAGTATAGGGGACCCAAAGGTGAACATTTTTCTAAACCGGGAGTCAATGTTCCCGAGTATAATATATATATATATATATATATATATATATATATATATATTGATATAGTTTTCAAAACTATTAATCGAATAAGGTTTATTCGATAACTTTATTTTATTTAATAAATATTACTTTGAATATTCACTCGAGGACTTATGACTCCGTTTATTTTATTTAATGAATATTATTTTGAATATTCATTCGAGGACTTATGACTCCGCTTACTTTATTTAATGAATATTACTTTGAATATTCACTCGAGGACTTATGACTCCGTTTATTTTATTTAATGAATATTATTTTGAATATTCATTCGAGGACTTATGACTCCGTTTATTTTATTTAATGAATATTATTTTGAATATTCATTCGAGGACTTATGACTCTGTTTATTCTATATAATGAATATTATTTTGAATATTCATTCGAGGACTTATGACTCCGCTTATTTACTAAATAATATTCTTTCTTTTATTAAAGAATAATGTTTCGATAATCAAACTTATTTTCGATTATTCAAATAAAGATCATACTTTCGTATAAGTATATCTTTGGTTATTAATATTCATTTCAAGTATGAGTTTTAAAACTTCTACTTCAATTATTTTTATAAGGATTATCCTAATGGGAATATTATTTAAATAATAATATTCAGATATTTTCTAATATATTGGGACTGATTTATTTTATTAAATCAGCATTACTCCAAACATTCTTAAAACTGATTTCGAGTCTTCAAAATGATTTTTAAAAGTTATGGCGGATCCCAAAACTCATTTTTATATTTAAGATCCTCCTTTCGAAGGAGATTTAAATACTCGCTCAAAACCTGAGGGATCCGGCTCTGTGGTGTATTTTATATTCACAACGAGGTTGCTGTTTTGAGAAAACAATTTGATTACTTGCCCAACATTCGGGAAGTAAGTCCATCTAATTGAGTCGGCATAAGCGACAGGCCGGGGTACGGTCTATGAAGGTGTAAGAGGCTGGGTGACTGTCCATCCACGCGTGAGTGGCCGGGTAACGGTCTAGCGCGAGGTCCTAATGCGGCCAGGGTGATGACCGGCGAGGAATTCATCCATCTACAGTAGAAAAGGTTACTTATTGGTATCTTTGCCTGATCAGCAAGATATCGGGTTCATGCCAAAATTCTTTTCTTTCCAAATTTATTGGATATTGCAACTCTGTTCATACTTTACATGACAGAGGTTTTCAGGAAATGTATGAGAGATATATGGATATATATATATATCGGGACTTAATGAAGTATCTCATAACTTTATTTCATTCAATAATATTTCAAAGATTGAATATATTCAAGTCTTATCTTGTAGTCTCATCTGTATGATGAACTTTCGAAACTAATTATAACTTGAACGGTGGTAGTTCAAGTAGTATTCGGAAAAGATATAAGTATATTGGAGTATCTTGTAACTTCATCTTTTCAACTTATATCTAGTAAATAATTATCTTATGCATGACAAAGATTTTCAGAAAAATGTTGAGACAAGGTTAGATATATGAGATCACCTTGCAACGATTATCTTAGTTTCTGTGAAGATAGACCAACAACAGATAGACAAGATGAACAGGATCAAGCTCCCAATTCGTGAGCGGTTAGGAAACATTCCGCAGTTTCCTGTAGGCATTGATGACGTTGTAGCTGAGGTAGGAACTACCAATAGGCCAGGCTTTCAACTTTAGATATACCAGACTTATGTATATTATGAATTGTAATAATGGCAAGGAATATGTAAATTATTCAGAAACCCTTTTAAGGTGTAATGGTTTATAATTGTGGAATAAAATGACTTGTGTTATTTTTGGTATTCATCTCTGAGACAATAACTTGTGGTGTGTGTGTATATTGTGGGGTCACAGTACGCAGTAGTTGGTTGTTTATAAAGATTGAGTGTTATTAAGGGAAATGGAACTCGTGACAACCCGGATCCCCGACCCTGGATTTGGGGGTGTTACATTTCTCTTGAATAGGTCTGATAAACCTCTTCTTGTCTAGCTTGATCTCCATATCCAGCTTATCAGCTTTTTTCAGAAGTTTATCAACCTTTTCATGAGTAATGGAGTGTTGACCCTGAAGATTTTTAGTATTGAGAGCTGTGACTAAGTTGAGCTTTGAAGTTAGAATTTGTCAATAACTCATCAGCTTTTGTAATATGATCTGACAGAACTTTTGAGCTGGGAATGAAATTAGATTCATTCCACTTCTTGGTCCACTCAACCCCTCTGTGAGTTTCTTCCCAAGGAATATGAGCATCTTCTTCAAAAAACTTTTTAAGCAGTGCCTCCTTTCTAAGAATTTGAGCTGGAGTGTTTACTGGAGCTGACTCTCCAGAACTTGCTAGAAGCTCATCATCTTCTGATAACACAAGAGTGTGTGTGGCTGTAGGAGATTCTGGTACAACTTCATCTGTTTCCACATCCAGAATTGGAGTAGTTGATATTTCAGCAGTTAATGGAGAAACAGGTGGAGTTGTCACTTGTCCTTGTGGTGCTTCCAGAAACAAGACAGATGGAATGTTCAGCCTGTGAATATCAATTTCAGGACTTAATCCTGAATCTTTAACTGTAACAGTTTCTTTGATTGGAGAGACAGGAGGTGTGATCACTGTATCTTGAACAGTGTCTTCAGCTTGAGGTGGAGGTGGCAAAGCTTCAATCACTATTCGTTCTGATGAGATCAGAGATTCCTGATCCCCTTCCTCAGCTTCTTCATATTGAGCTTGTGTAATTTTCATACTTGCTCTCTTATTCTTTGATCTTCTGGATGGTGGAGGATTTGCTTGAGCAGCATCAGAACTTGAAGTTCTTTTCCTTTTTAAAATACCAGAACCCTCAGCTTCATTCTCCTTCTGAGGAGTTACCTTTTCAGCTGCTACCTCCTTCTGAAAAATTTCTTGTTCAGCTTCTACTTCTACAAGTTCTGATGTGGGAACCTGTGCCTGCTCATCTTCATCTGATTCATCTCTCAGAATCAGCCTTCTCTTTCTCCTTGGTGAAGATTGAGGAAAAGATTTTGCTCTTGAAGGTTTGGGTCTAGATGTTGTAGCAGATTTTACAAATGGCACCTTTCGGGAAGTACCAGAGGTTGGGTTGGTAGTAGGTGCTGATGGTTGTGGTAGAGAAGATTGTGCTGGTTGGAAATAGGTCTTGATGGTAGGCTGTGGTTGAGAGTTGGAAGGTTGTGTTGGTGGAGGCTGAGAGGGTTCAACTTCAAGAAATTTAGGTGTGTATGTGTTGGGGTCAGAGTTTACTAAGAACTGTTGTATAGATTCAGGAATTTGAAGGGGTCTTAGTATCTCTTTCTTATTATCAGTAGATAACAAGTTTGTGAAGGCCCTTTTAGCAAGTTTAAAAGGTTGAATTGACTCACTAAAGTTTTGGGGCTTATCAGAACAACAAAAACTGTAAATGAGTTGACAAAATCTAGTAAAGTAAACAGTATTTGGGTCCTCCTTCATCCTATCCCCAATAAAACCCAAAATAGCAGTAGCATAATCAAAATGAGTTTGATTAAGAAGTGCATACCCTATTTGCTGACTCAGAATTGGAATGGCATCAAAATTTGAGCATTTATTGGCAAAAGCTCTGGTGATGCAGTCAAAGAAAAAACTCCACTCCCTTTTAATGTATGGCCTCTTCAGTTGTCCCAGCTTAGACAAACTTTTCTCATAGCCAAGATTGGCCATCATACTTTATGGAAGTGGATCCTCAATCTGAGCATTAAAATTGCAATTTTCTGGAAGATGTAGAGCTTGTCGAACAGTAGACAAAGTAACAAGATGCTTATCTTCCCCTGTTGTGAAAATAATACTTGGGGACCCAGATTTACCACCATCATCATAAACACCACTCCTCCAAAACTCCAGTATCTGTGTTCATGAGAGTAATTGTGGTTGGGTCAAAGCATACCCAATCTCACTGCGAGTAAGAAAGTCTTGGATGAAGTGAAGATCTGATGGAGCTTCGTCCTTGCTGAGAATAGCCACATAATTGTTGGGGACGAACTTGGCTCCATTAAAAATAATGTCCTTTGGTGCCATTTCTATAAGAAATTAAGTGAAAAGTCATGTGTACGAAAGGTGTTTGATAAAATGCCTGTAAGAAATAGCTTCAGAGAATATTAGAGAGTGAGAGAGAATAAGAGAGATTAGAAAATAAGAATAGTAGGTAAAAGATTGTAAAATCTTTTAACTCTCTTATTTATACACTCCACGTGACAACGACTACTTTTGTGAAGCAGAACAGACTTTTTACACCTGGCAGCATGCAAATAGTCAAAACAATAATGAGTGGGCACGGTAAACATGCAGTAATTATTGCTCACATGCGGTTACTAAAACAAACACGCAACCCATTAACCAAATGATTATCACTGTTTTTATCTCACCTAATTATTTTCTGATTAAATATGACCGTTACAGTAAATACCAAAAATAAGTCAAGTAAATAAATAATGTCACGTAAGCATCAGAGTTTCCATCAGGATTTGTATAAGAACTTGACTATTATCAGAATTTAACGGTCATCAGAATATGGCTTCTGTACTCAAAAAGTGAATGACTGTTTCTGTGATTCTTCACACAAATACTGACTGGTTTCTTCAGAGTTTAATCATCAGAATTTTCATCAGAACTTGTCCTCAGAATTTATGCAAATGATGCTTAACTGTTTATCTAAAACAACTTAATCACCACAGTAATTTTCATCATTCATATGGAGTGATAGTGTGTATATGTGCAAATGATAGATAAAGATTAAAGTCTGATAAACTTCGGTATATCTTAGAAATAAGGCATAAATAAGAAAAGTGCTTAAAATATGTCTTTAATTTTGAAGTCTACTATAGAATAAATTTATGCAAGTATCCACCTCAACTGTTTGTGCTCATTTTATGCATCTTTTGAAATTCTTTAGACAGTGGCTTCTCAGTGTAAATGAGTTACAACTGTCATCAGAATTTATGCTGTTATCAGAGTATTTCTCTAGTAATCAGAGAATGTGAAAAGTCGCCAAGAAAAATCAAATTGCTATCTGAGTATATAGAATCACATCAGATAACAATCAGTATTTAATATATTACAATTTAAGCACAGATAATATGAAGATAAGATAATCTATAAACACTGATCATAAAGTCTGATGCATAAGAACAAAAACTAAACAGATTTTGAGAAAGAACCTGAAACCATTCCAAGTTCATTTACCAGTCTTGTAAAAGTAGCTTCACATAGTGGTTTTGTAAAGATATCTGCTAGTTGTTGATCTGTTGGGACAAAATGCAATTCCACTGTACCTTCCATCACATGTTCCCTTATGAAATGTACCTAATACTGATGTGCTTTGTCATTGAGTGTTGAACTGGATTAGTCATAGCAATAACACTTTGATTATCACAGTAAATGGGTATTTTAGAAAATTCTAACCCATAGTCCAGTAGCTAATTCTTCATCCAAAGAATCTGTGCACAACAACTTCCTGCAGCAATATATTATGCTTCTGCAGTTGATGTGGAAATCGATTTCTGTTTCTTGCTAAACCAAGAAACTAATCTTCCTCCAAGAAATTGGCAGCTTCCACTAGTGCTTTTCCTATCTATTTTGCATCCTGCAAAATCTGCATCTGAGTAACCTATTAGCTTAAAATCTGATTCCCTAGGATACCACAATCCTAGATCAGTTGTACCCTTGAGGTACTTGAAAATTCTTTTCACAACTATTAGATGAGGTTCTCTTGGATCAACCTGAAATCTTGCACAAAGATAGGTAGCATACATGATACCAGGTCAACTTGCAGTTAAATAGAGTAAAGAGCCAATCATACCTCTGTAGTTAGTAATATCTACTGATGCTCCAGTATCTTTATCTAACTTGGTGGCATTGGCCATGGGAGTGGATGCAGTTGAACTGTCTTGTATTCCAAATTTCTTGAGTAAATTTCTGGTGTATTTGGATTGATTTGTGAAAGTACCTTCTTCATTTTGCTTGACTTGAAGTCCCAAAAAATAGCTAAGTTCTCCCATCATACTCATTTGATATCTTGACTGCATTAACTTGGAAAATATTTTACAAAGTTTTGTATTTGTAGAGCCAAAGATGATATTATCAACATATATCTATACCAAAAGTAAGTCTTTTCCATGGTTGAGGTAGAACAGAGTTTTATCAATTGTGCCTCTGGTAAATCCACTTTCCAGAAGGAATTGAGCTAAAGTCTCATACCATGCTCTTGGAGCTTGCTTAAGGCCATAAAGTGCTTTGCCAAGCCTGTAGACATGATTTGGAAATTTTGAATCTACAAAGCCTGAAGGTTGTTCAACATATACCTCTTCTTCCAATTCTCCATTGAGAAAAGCACTTTTCACATCCATTTGAAAGACTTTAAACTTCTTGTGAGCAGCATAAGCCAAAAAGATTCTTATGGCTTCCAATCTAGCAACTGGAGCAAATGTTTCATCATAGTCAATACCCTCCTGTTGAGAGTAACCTTTAGCAACCAGCCTTGCTTTGTTTCTTGTAATTATGCGATCACTGTCAGTTTTATTTCTGAACACCCATTTTGTGCCAACAATGGATCTGTTCTTTGGCCTTGGCACTAGGGTCCAGACTTTATTTCTTTCAAATTCATTTAACTCTTCCTGCATTGCTTGCACCCAATCAGCATCTTGAAGAGTTTCTTCCACTTTCTTTGGTTCAGTTTGAGATAGAAAGGAGTGATAGAGACATTCATTTGATGTTGTTGTTCTAGTTCTGACACCTGCTTTAGGATCTCCAATTATTATGTCAGGTGTGTGTGCTTTAATCCACTTCCTTGCAGATGGAAGTTGATCTCTAGAACTGGATCCTCCCTCATGATCCATGTTGTCTCCATCAGCATTTTCTGATGCTCCCCCTGAAGTTATGCTCTTTGAAATTTCAGAATTTGAGTTGGATCCTTCAGGAATTGAAGAATCAGAGTTTCCAGAATTATCAGAATTTGGCTCATCAGAACTTGACAAATCAGAACTTGAAGAGCTAGTGACTGGTTCTGATGCTTCTTGAGAGTCTTGAGATGTGGTAGGATTATTAGCTTGCTCCCCCTGAACATGTGCATTTTCCTTTGGAGTAGTTACCACAGTTTCAATGACATCAGAATTTAACTCTTCAGAACTTACAGTATCAGGATTTAGGTCATCAGAACTCACAGAATCAGAATTTACATCTTCATTTTCAAATCTCAGCTGATCATGGTCATTGAAATCTTCAAGTCCAGTAATCTTTTTATCAGCTTTTGTGGAAAGTGGATATCCAACAAAAATTCCTTCATCAGCTTTTAGATCAAATTTTGACAGCTGTTCAGGATGAGTCTTTAGAACAAAACACTTGCATCCAAATACATGAAAGTATTTCAGATTTGGCTTCTTTTTCTTCACCATCTCATATGGTATTTTTCCATGCTTGTTTATGAGTGTAGCATTCTGTGTAAAACAAGCAGTCTGCACAGCTTCAGCCCAAAAGTAGGTTGGTAGCTTTGCTTTATCAAGCATAGTTCGTGCAGCTTCAATAAGAGTCCTATTCTTTCTTTCTACAACTCCATTCTGCTGTGGAGTTCCAGGTGCAGAAAATTCCTGCTTTATTCCATGCTCTTTGCAGAACTCTTCCATGACTGAATTCTTGAACTCAGTGCCATTATCACTTCTTATTATTTTAACAGAATCTTTGACTAACTTATCCAGCTGTCTGACATGATCAGTTAGAGTAGATGCAGTTTCATTCTTCTTTTGCAAGAAATACACCCAAGTGTATCTTGTGAACTCATCCACTATAACCATAGCATATTTCTTCTTTTTAATGGACATGACATTGACTGGACCAAATAGATCAACATGCAGTAAGTGATAGGGCTCAAGAATTGAGGATTCAGTTTTGCTCTTGAATGAAGATTTTCTTTGTTTTGCCTTTTAACATGAGTCACAAAGACCATCAGGAGAAAATACTGATTTTGGCAGTCCTCTCACAAGATCTTTCTTTACTAGCTCATTTATGTTGTTGAAATTTAAATGAGAGAGTCTCTTGTGCCAATTCCAGCTTTCTTCAATTGATGCTCTACTTAACAGACAGATTGTAGAACCATCAGAATTTGTTAAAAGTCTGGCTTCATATATGTTACCATGTCTGTAACCTTTCAGAACCACTTTGCCTGTAGAATTACTTACAACTTCACAGTGTTCTTCAAAGAAATCCACATGATAACCTCTGTCACAGATTAGACTCACACTTAGCAGATTGTGTTTAATTCCTGAGACAAGAGCTATTGTTTCAATTATGACATTCCCAAGATTGATATTGCCATATCCTAGAGTCTTTCCTATGTTGCCATCTCCATAAATAAAGTCTGATAGCAAGGCTTTATTTCCAGTCATATGTCCTGAACATCCACTGTCCAGAACTAGGATATTTTTCCTGTTGCCCTGCAATCACAAAGACCACTAATGGTTAGTTTTAAGGACCCAGACTTGCTTGGATCCTTTGGCCTTTTTAAGTTTGTTAGCATTTGCAGCGGATTTAGTTTCAGAGTTTATGCTAACATGCTTTTTATCAGACTTTATATTAGACTTTGCATCAAAATTTACACTAGAAGGAATTGCACTAACTTTCTTTAAAGAAGGTTTTATTTGATAATAATCATAGTATAAACTATGATATTCCTTACAAGTATAAATAGAATGTTATAAACTACCACAATGAAAACAAGGATTTTGTGGTTTAAACCTAACAGATTGACTCTTAACTCCTAATCTAGGAGGTAAAGAGTTTATATCTTTATTTTTCCTGCAAAAAGAAGCAAGATGGTTAGAGTTTCCATAATTATAGCATTTCTTTCTAGGAGCATTAGGAACATGCATATAATTATTGCTTTTATTCACACCTTCCTTTCCATTCCTATTTTTTCTAGCTTCCTTGACTTTGTTCACATTTCTAATCTCTTTCAGCTTATGCTTAAGCTGTTTCTTTGTCATTAAGCCAATATTTACTACAGCTGGTTTATCCTATTTTAATTTGTCTGAAGTTGACTTTTCTTTGACTTCTGATTTAGAGTCTTTCATCTTTTCAGATTTTGACTCGTCAGAATTTGACACAAACTTGACAGGATTAACTTTAGCTTTTCAGCTTTCTTGGTAAAGTTTGGTTTAGATGACACAGTTTCCTTTTCTTCTTTATCATCTAGGTAACCTAGTCCTTCTTTCCAATTTCCATTTTCTAAGATTTTCTGAGTTGTTCTTCCAGAGTTAGTCCAAGTTTTGATTATCTCATTTTCCTTTTCCAGTTTAGATTTAAGAGATTTATTCAATTTGAGTAGTTCATCTCTAACATACAAAGCCTCATCTCTTTCTTTCTGAGTTTGATGGAATATAACTACCTCTTTTTATAAATAGTCATTTCTATTTTTAAGAGCAAGACTTTCAGATTTTAATCTTTCATTTTCTAAAGTATGATCTCTAAAACTAATGAACATGGTTTTCAGATATAATCTTAGCTCAGAAATATCATCAGTATGAAAAGCAAGAGTTGAATGAGGTACCTTCAATTCAGCAGTTTTAGAACTGCTATCAGCATTTGCCATCAAAGCATAGTTCACCTCTTATTCAGAATCTGAAGTGTCTGCCCAATTTTTCTTCTTTGTGATAAGTGTCTGGCTTTTATCACCTTTTCCTTTCTTGCAGTCAGGAGAGATGTGGCCTCTTTCACCACAATTGTAGCATTTGACATTTGAGTTGTCTCCTCTGTCAGACTTTCCTCCTTTGCCTTCAGACTTTCTGAACCCTTTCTTTTCAGAACTTCCACCTTTCCTGAAAAACTTCTTGCCCTTTCTGAATTTCTTGTAGGCTATCTTTGTGATACCCTGCACCATAAAAGCACACGGTTGCATCATCTTTGCATCAACATTCACTTCAGATAAATTTTCAGATTCTGAATCATCATCATCAAAATATGATGACTCTGAATCAGACTGTATGATGAGAGCCTTTCCTTTGCCCCTCTTTGAGATAAACACTTTAGGAGATTCCTCCTCAGCTTTAAGTGCATCTGTCTTTGACTTTCTTCCATGCCTTTTGCTCCTTTGATCCATCTCAAGTTCATGAGTCTTGAGCATACCATAAATTTCATCAAGAGTAGTTTCAGCAAGGTCATAGTTGTCTCTTATGGTAGTAGACTTCAAATCCCAATTTTTAGGAAGAGCTTAAAGGAATTTTAGATTTAAATCTTCAAGATCATATTCCTTGTCCATCAGTGACTGATCATTCAAGAGTTTGGAAAACCTGTCATATAAATCAGTTAATGACTCATTAGCTTTTGAGTCAAAGTGCTCATACTCTTGTGTGAGTATAGTCTTCCTATTCTTTTTGATGGCTTCAGTTCCCTGGCATATTGTCTCCATATTTCCTTTACAGTCTTGCATCCAATTACCCTGTTTGACATGACATTGTCAATTGCACTATGAAGCAGATGCCTTACACTTGCATCTTTGGCAATAGATGAGATGTCTCCAGGTGTGTAATCACCTTTCTCCTTTGGTATCATCTTTGCTGGTTGATCAGCAACTGCAACAGAGAGCTTGGTAGGCTTATATGGTCCATCATTAATTCTATCAAGGTATTCTGGATCTGTGGCTTCCAGAAACATAGCCATCTTTACCTTCCATATAGGATACTCAGATGCTCTCAGTATGGGAACCCTAATACTCTCATATCGACTGTGGGTTTGATTGTTTTGAGTATCTTGAGTTTTGGTGGGTTTAGGTGGAGTTTGTGTTTCTTCAGACATGATTGTAAACTGGATCTCACTGTTTGTATATCAACAGAGATGCTCTGAGACCACTTGTTAGGTCACATAACACTATAGAAGGGGGTTGAATATACTGTTTATACAATCAAATCGATTTAGAATACAAGTATGTAACAGTAATCAATTTTATTCAATATAATAAGCTCTGTTACAAAGTAGGTTAAACTACTTTCTCAGTGATGAACAATATCACTAAGAGCTGCTAGGTTACAATGAATAATCTTTCTCGTGAATGATAACACATATAGTATAAACCCTAAGTTGTGTTTATATAGTACACAGTTACAATATTTCTTCAAATTGATATGGAATATAATTATGTCTCATAAAATATATCAATCAGATATTATTTTCTACAAGCCTTCTAGTTGTCCAACTCTTCATGCATATCTTCTTTTATTTTAGTCCAGATCCTCTCCTGTAAATCAGCCGTATTCCTTATCTGAATTACCCGCACTTAAGTCCTGATATAAATCCCGACGACCTTAAGTTCTGATATAAGTTCTGACTTCAGTAAGTTCTGATTTCTAGTAAGTCCTGATAAGTCCTGATATTAAGTTCTGAAACTAAACACAACAGATTAGACATGACATCACAAATATATCTAACAGAGAGAAAATAGGGTAGAGCTGAGAGATGAAGTAAAAAAAGTATATTTTAAGATATTAAATGTGTGGCTATGATTTAATTGGGATAAAATAATGTATGGTTGAGATTAGATCTCAGTTCTCATATTAGAGGGGTTCTCATTTGAACATCTCCATACACACACATACACTATAAAATGTAACACTATTTGGTTATATTCACAAAAACTCTTGGTATTTTAATAGAACACTGAATGTTCAGCCCTACCCACAAGATATGTAAAAGAATTATATTGTTCTTTGGACAAGAAGGAGGACTATAAAATGTATCACTAATTGATTGTATTCACCACAAGTCTCGGTAGTTTAACGAATTGACCGGATGTCTTGAAAAGTATAAACCATTTTGATCTGGTATGTGATCATGTATGGTATGTTTAAATCCATTAACACAATTTTGACGGTGAGGGTTTATTTAGAATCATTACTTTTTATTGTAGACTTAAATATCTATTTTGCAATTCAATATTATTTATGAAATTAAGGAGCCTTCATATATAAAATAATAAAATCGATTAAGTGCCAGTATTAAAAGTGTAATTCCGTCGAGTAACCATCTATCTAAAAATTACGTGAATTATTACCCTTTTATATTCGTACGAATTTTGTGATTTACTTGTGAGGTAATTTGGAGCATGACTATCGACAAAAAAAAATTCGACATCAAAGTCTTATTGTTTAAGTGTCCAGAGTCAACATGCGTGCCTTGATAAATTTTCTTAAATGAACGAAACTCCGTTTCCGGTACGCGGAATTCCAATACGATTTATGTACAAAAAATTCATTAATAACAAAAAAATAAAGTATGAATTTTGGATATCCAATATATTTGGGAAAATATAAATTAAATACTATACAACATATCTTAAAAAAATTATATCTAATTTTTTATTTTCATTTCTAAAGTTTTTTCTACAATTTCATAGTCTTTATAGGAAAATTATTCTAGATTATCAAGAGATAATCTTCACATTTAAAAAGAATAATATACTCCCGAAAATAGGGCCGAGCAAAACCGAACCGAGATATTTCAGTTTGAGATTTCAAAACAAATTGATTATTTTGGTTTAAATTATGTCGGTTTAATTCAGTTTCACAGAATATTGACTCCGTTATAATTGAATTAACCGAATTATACACACACATATACATATATATAGGGGGCTACTCTAATAGAAACCATTTTAAAATGGAAACTAGAAACCTATTTTTTTTTAAATTACTTCGAAACATAACACATATGGTATGGAAATCGATCGTTGAGAGATGGAGAAAAATACAGTGAAGTCGGATTTTAAAAAAAAAAACTTACCGTTTGACGGAAAAAATCAAATTAAAAACGGAGGGGAAAAGCTGAGATTGGGTGTGCGAGGGTGTAGATTAGTTAGGTGTTGTGCTTTTAGGGGAACCATTAGATTAGATTGATCTAATGGCTTAGATTAATTTTTAGTTTCTATTTTAATTTTGGTTTCTATTTGATCATTCCCCTGTATATATATATAGGCACTTGCTAAAATGAGAAAAATAATATTTGTGAGAACTAAGATCTAATCTCAGCCTTTCATTTTATAACATTTCTTTAAATCTGCACCACACAACCCATTCTCTCTGACTCGCCTACTTCTGTCTCTTACAAACTGTCTCATTTATCTCCTTCAAACTTTCCAACCACCACCACCTCGACGCTAGCGTTCCGATCACCATTAATTTATGATATGTACTTCATCATCGATTAAACATCATATTCGCCTGCTAATTTCATTAATTGACCATGGTTATTTTTAAAATCTCATTGCCGTCATTATTCTCAATTTCGCCGCTCATCAACTTTCTCCGCCGTTCAATCTTCTACCCATATGGAACAAATACCTCCGTCATTGACGAAATCTCAATCGTTAGCGACCTCTTTAACAACGACGAGGATTTAGACTGCAGGCTACGATCTTTATTTTCCATCTCAAAAATTAAGCTAGCCTTTACAGATCTGAAGTTTAGGATCATGTGCTTTAGAGCTTTTCTGGAGTTGGTGATGGCCTTGTTGCTTCTTAGTGATTTATGTTTTTCATTAGTTATTCTAATAGGAGGTAGTGTGGTGGTGATTCGGTTGTGATGTTGGTGGTGGTAGTCGGAGAAAATAGAGTTATGGCAAGTGGAAGAAGTGATTAAAACATAATTTGGTGATGTTTGTGAGAATATGGTGATGATTTTTTGAATAACGGTGGTAATTTGTAGGTGGTGGGTAGAATTGTTGGTAGGAGACATTGGTCGACGATGACCAGATGTAGTGATTTTTGTGTTTCCGGTGGTTATTTTTTATTCATCAGTGGCCGAATATGGCAATTTTTGTGTTTCCAATGGAGATTTCTTATTTTGCCGTTGTTAATTTTTTGTTTTACGGTGGTGATTTTTTGATGGTCGCCGGAGACGGCGGTGGCAGGAAATGGAGATCGGCGGTGGTTGGAGGTGGCAACGGAATTAGAAAGAACATGGTGATAAAATTTAAATATTAAAAATTAATGTGTGGTGAGAGATTGATATAAGGCATAAAATGAGTGGTTAGAATTGGATCTCATATCTCACAATAATATTGGTTCATATATATATATATGTATATAGGGTCTTACTACATTGAGAACCATTTTTTGGGAAGATATAAAATTTAATCTCAACCATAAAAATTTAAATATATTTTTAATCTAGACCATTCATTTTAAATCTCATCATCTTCTCCAACCATCATCTCTTCCATCTTCTTTCTACTTACCACCTACCACCACCATCTTCTTCTCCAACCACCATTTCTAGCCACCACCACCACCGACAACCTCCACCACCTCCGACAACCACCAGAAAATCACCAACGTCAAGTCAAAATCTACCACCGTTAAATCAAAAATCACCACCCAAAAATGAAAAATCACTGTCGTCAAACGAAAATCACCACACTCATCCACTATTTCTCTCCACGAGATCTAGCCACCAGCTTCATTCATCAACTCCAACAACCGATATCATAACAAAATCACCACAAATAAACTGTACACACCACAACCATCACACCACCTCTTTCAAAATCATCAAAATCAACACAACCATCATAAAACTCAACAAAACTTAATGGAAATTACTCGATCAACAATATAGAATCACCAAGTAATTATCAGATTGTATAAAACCATAAACATGGAGTGAAAATATGAGAAAAACCAAATTGTGTTACTAGATTTAGATGAGAGTTCAATTAATCGGAGTTTCGTCGGAAAAAACAGATCGGGTCGGAGTTTCGAGAGCATTTATGAGAGTGTTTTGGTAGCGGAAATGGCGGACCAAGTGGTGATAGAATAGTAGGAGTGGTGTTTGGCGGAGTTAATGGAGGAGATGAAAAGAGGGGGAGAGAGGGAGAGAGAGATGATGATGATGATGAACATATATGCGCTTATAGACGGCGGAGTGCGGCGGCGGACGGCGGTGTGAGTTTGGGCAACGGAGGCAGTGGGTGGAGGTAGGTGGTTGTGGTGGGTGGAGAGAAAATAGGGTAGAGGTGAGAGATGAAATAAAAAAAAGTATATTTTAAGATATTAAATGTGTGGCTATGATTTAATTAGGATAAAATAATGTATGACTGAGATTAGATCTCAGTTCTCATATTAGTGGGGATTTTCATTTGAACAGCTCCACATATATATATATATATATACACACACTATAAAATGTAACACTATTTGGTTGTATTCACAACAACTCTTGGTATTTTAATAGAACACTGAATGCTCAGCCCTACCGACAAGATATGTAAAAGGATTATATTGTTCTTTGGACAAGAAGGAGGACTATAAAATGTAGCACTAATTGAATGTATTCACCACAAGTCTCGGTAGTTTAACGAATTGACCGGATGCTCGGTCATACTCACAAGATATATAAAAGAATTATACTGTTTTGGGGACAAGAATAAGGACTATGAAGTGTAAGGACTATTTTTTTATAAAAATAATTTTTGGTCCCAAAAAAGAATGTAATAAAATGAATAAGTTTCTTTTTATTAAATAAACCTACTTACTTCAAATAAAACCTACTTACTTTGCCTGTTCCAAAATTAAATTTAGTCTAAAATATGATGTTATGGCGAACATGAAATAAACAATAATTATATTATGTATTATTATAAATTTTTAGAGTATCTCGCCCCTCATTTAGGCTAAGTACTAATTTTAATAAATAATTTAATATGTATAAAACTAAAAGTATAAATCATATCCGTAATTTATACGATAAAATAAAAAGATATTATCAAAACAAACATAGATTCATATTGACCAAAAATATCTTTATTTTTGGATAAATAACTATATCTAAAAAGATTTTATAAAATAAATGCAAATCTCACACCAATAGTTTCAAATATGATGTTATGGTGGACATGAAATAACCAATAATTATATTATGTATTATTATTATTATATAAAAGTTTAGAGTATATCGCCCCTCATTTAAGATGAATAATAATTTAAATAAATTATAAAATATGTTCAAAACCAAATATATAAATCACATCCATGATTATTGAAAATAATAAAGAAAGTCTATAAGTATAGGAGGTAAACTAGTAACCGACTAAGTTATAATACCTTATTGAACAACAAATCATTTCGTACTTAAAAAGATATCATAAGAATAATCGTAGATTCATGTTGATCCAAAAATATTTATATGTGTGTAAATAGTTAAAAAATTTCCAAGATCTTCTACCAAATTTAAGTAGATAACATATGGCAAATTACAGTTTTTTTGTGGACCACATACACATTCCTTGTTATTTTTAAAAATGTCAACCAGCAATAAAATCTTACTATTGTCACAACTGTAAAATGTGTAAAGTAGATATGAGAATAATAAATAGCGGGGCCCATAGATATAAAGATAATAAATAACAGGGCCATCTTATATATATATATTATAATAGATACGAGGATATGATAAATAACGGGACCAACTTATAAATTTGAATAATTATTAGGAGACACCTTGATTTTAAAATCAAAAACCCAAAATTAAAATTCTAGTTTCACTTTGCAGATATGGCGAAGCGAACACGCATTGGCTCAACTTCAACTTTGGTGGACACCAATGTTACTAACTACGTCATCTCGCCAGCAAATGGAGGTGTTGTCTTTTGTGTGGAGCCTCTGGTTAATTGTGAAAGTGATAGAATGGGAGCATTTCTCGAGGAATGCTTTTATTGTAAAAAAAAACTTTTGTTTAAAATGCCTGTGTTTATGTATAGGTAAAATGCTAATTTTTTTTTTGATCCTATATTTTATATTCGTAACTGAAAGTTGCTATTGTGTTTGATTAAAATATAATTTGTGATTGATTTAATGTATCTAAAATGTGAGTATTTGTTGAACGGTGTATAGTTATAATCATGATTTATATATGTTGTTTCATTTTGGATTCCGTTTGATGACGGTTACTGAAATAATTTGTCGTTCTTTGGTTAGTAATTATTACGAAAATGATTCAAATATTGTTTAATTTTTTATTTGTTTAATGTCAATTATTGAAATCGTACTAGTTTATTACTTTTTACTTGATATTGTCAGTTATGATGATGAATTGAATGTCATGTAATATTTATATGTTTGATTTTGGTTATTAAAATCCTATTTTGCCGTTTTTTGGTTAGTAATTACTTAATTTGGAGCCAATGTATCCTAAAGGTTTATTTTAGTTATAGTGATGGCATGCTATTTGTTTCAATATAATTTTTAATAATTTATTAAACTCTATAAGTTTGTCATTGGTGAACTGTTATCGTTTTTTTGTTTTGTTAGTTTCTCTAGTTTAGTTTCTTTTGATATTTACGTTTGGTTGTGGTTATAATTTATTTAATGCAATGCAGTGATCGTGCGTTTTGCACCCCTGAGTGTCGTGGGTTCCAGATTATGAAGGACGAGCCTATGGTGGACGAAGCAAAGGAGAAGCTTAATGGAAAACGGAAAGCGTTGGATTAGAAGAAAAAATAGTAAAGTTTAAGGATTATTTTGATTTAGAATCATCATAAATATATATTCCGTATCTAAGTTTTAGTATTTTTCATTTATAATGGTGAAACGGTTAAAATTTTCTGATTAGCTTGCATTATAGCAAGGTGCTTTCTAGTCGGATCAAGAATATGTAATAAATGGTTGAATTTAATGGGTTTGGTGCAACTATATTTTTTTCTTTTAGTACAGTTCACATTATTGGTTTTTAAGTTTTTGAATTATGTTTGTTATTAATAGTAGTTTGGATGTTTATAAACACTAATATATACACAAATCAATTTTTTTCAATATATTGCCAGCTTGTAATACATTCACATCTCGTCTTTAAGATGAGTTTCTGCCTCATCAGGATTCACCAAGTTTAGACTATGACATATTTCCCTGCTGCTTGATGTTATGTCTCTGAGCTCCATTTTTTTTTTTGACTTCTTTCCCTTCCGTTCTTCTCTCATCAGAGCCATTGAGAACTTTGAGGGGCAATTTCTTTACTTTTCCTGATTCGAGTTTTTTCTAGATAAACAGCTCATTCATGTGGTCAAATCATTCCAATTGCGTTCATCATCTAGCTTTGGCTAATGTTTACACGACCGAGACATAGTTATATCAAGTTCCTATTTAAAATTTTAGCGGAGATTAGAATTGCTGGTTGCTGGCCTGCCTGGTTGAGACGGCCCTCCCTGTCGGCCCTCCATAGTCAGATGAATAGCTTTCACGTAACACTCCGTTTCAATCCATTTCTCCTCTAATTCAAATTTCTGCTGCAATACACAAGTGTCTCAGCTTCAAAATATAGACCAAGATGAGGGAGAGGGGTAGTAATCATTCAATGATAAATTCAACGACGGGGTGCTTGGTTCACGGAAATTGGAATCTTTTCTATGTGTTTGTGCTTGCTAAGTAATTAATGTGTAGGAATGCAGACCTCATTCCCATATAACAGATTACTCAACCTTATATAGCCCATGAGATTTCAAATAATTCTCATTTCCATATTAATCAACAATCCAAGAACTTTAAGAACTTTTTAAGATTCAGTGATGCAGTGAGTGATTCCTCACATCTAAGGATTATAAATGGAAATTTATCAACTAAAAGCATGAACTTATCTGACAATCTCAAATATTCAGCAGTGACCTTTGCTGTCGAAGTTCTTCTGCTACAAGATTTAGTGGCTCCACCTTAACGACTTCGGTGGTCTTCCCTTGTCATCAGATTTTGATAGAGTCTTCTTTGGAGACTTTTCAACTAGTGGTTCGGACACAGACACCTAATGATAAAGTTACAAGATTTTTCCATGATAATCGACATAAGTTACAAGATTTTTCCGTGATAATCGACATGGCACATACGTAATATACTCTTCGCTATTATACATTTAAAAATCACATACGATTTCTCAAACTATATTCAGTAACATAAAATGTTTTAAATCAGGATAAAATTTATCAAAAACAAATTGGATGATATAATGGAAACTTGATACTTAAAGAGATAAAATAAGGGTAATAAGAAAGAATATCCGAAAAGCATGAAGCCTAAACCATTAATATCATTCTATATACATGAACCCTTTGCAACATCTCATTCATTACAGATCAGAAAAGCTCTAGTGCGCATTACTTGCATAAATTATTACCAGTAATCAGTAATATACAAACTATGGTGTCCATCATTTAGTAACAAAAACTATAGTGTCCATCACAAAATATAACGAAGTAACTTTTCTCAACCACAAAAAAAGTGATAGATTCCAGAGATGAGACAGAATTTGGAGAGGATAAAGCTCTTGAAGATTTTTTCGTATAACACTGTAATTGCATAATGGATGGCTCATCCACGGTGAATTGTTTCTTTTTTGCACCTGAACAAGCAACAAAGACAGATTCTACGATGCCATATTCGTATTAAAACATGAGATGCGTGCGACATTAATATCTAATTTTTAAACCAAAAAAAGTGCATTAATATCACAAGGGAGGAAGCCGATTCTCTAAATATGCAGAGTATATGAGCTTCTTTAGAGTAGCCTTCTTGCTATATTGCTGTTATAATTTATCTTCAACAGGTTAATTAAATGGTCAATTTCAAATTAGCATACTTCCAATATTGCATTAACTCATACTTATTGTAAGTATCTGTTCTTACTCTGGTCAAATTTCAGTGCACTGGTAGTAGTTCCCGAGTCAAAACCAGGGAGCAGAGAACTGACCACCAAGAGCTCTTTGTTTTTAGTCAAAACTTCCTCCAGAGACACATAAGTAGTTCTTCACTTTGTCATCATCTTGATCCCAGATGAATGATGCTATTTTTGAATTTTCTTTAAAGGTTTTTCTCTGGTGTACCGATTGAAACACAATAAGAAATTAGGTGGCAAATTTTAATTGGCAGAGCACTAGACAAAGCCGTTCTTTAAATATAGACTCTAGTTTTTAATGTGCAAGCTATATTTATGATGATTGTTTATTAGGCATCTTTTAACTGAAGTGACCTCTTTAGCTTAAATTTTGTTTTGTTATTACACATAACATTTACAAGTTTGAGTAGGTAATTTTGTAACTTATTGTTTTAGTCGATACCTACTAATAGGATCATCCCAACTATAGGCCTAAATCCGATAAATTTTTTCGTTAAAAGGTGTGATTTTTCCTTCCCTCTAATTAATAGAATACATTAATGTTATTACTAGGATTAGGCAGTTCTGGTTTAAACTAGGAATATGTTTATAGACTAGGAGTATGTGTTTAATAATCTTCACATTTCAAATTAGACCTGGCAATAAGAGATTGAATTTTGACCCTGCGTAAATCCTCATTGGTAATTTCAGATCATTCGTAATCTCACGTAGTGATAAACATCACAACCATCAGGTCATCAAGAACCAATAAAATATTTTTGTTTGTACCTCCAGGCAAAGACAATCGGAAAAACAAGAAAGAAATGTGTAATTGTAGAAATGCATAGTGAATATTTAAAGAAAACTAGTGCATGCTTCAATGGACTAAACTACAAATTTTCTAGCAACTACTGATAATCCTAAATCACCCCGGGGCCTTCTCCTTGCCGAGCCCGGACTCAAACTCCTTTTGGACGGCGACGGCGGCGGCGTGCGGTGTAACTGTAGGGTGGGAACCTACAAAACAGAACCGGAGGGGGGTGGCGTCCCCGCGGCACCTCCGGCGTGAGAATGAGAAAGGGTTTTTAAGGAGAAGAAGGGCAAAATGGGGATTATGCGAATATATTTATGGGGTGTACGTGTGTGTATGTAAGTATAGGTGAGAGAGAGTATGTAAGATTGTAACCGGTAACCTTCCTTCTGTTCTACCTTTTATAGGCCTCCTACTAGGGTTTAGGGGTATATCTCCTTTAATCTGGACCGTAGGTTGGCCTTTTGGACTGTAGGGCATCTGGACGCCTGGGATGCGTCAGAGTACTGTCAGATCCGGACCGTAGGAGTATTCTGGATCCCGGGTACCTGGGCGGTGGTGATGTTGCCACGTGTCCTAGTCTCCTCAAGGTCAAAGCTGAATGCGTCAGGGTACTATCTGATCCGAACCGTAGGAACGTTCTGGATCCCGGGTACCTGGACGGTGGTGATGTTGCCACGTGTCCTGGGCTCCCCAAGGTCAATGCTGAGTACTCCCTGGGCTCTTGTAATTGGGCCATGGGCCTTTGTTATTGGGCCTGAATTATTATAGGCTATCATTTGCCCCCCATGCGGGTTTACCCGGATGGAGGAGTAGAGTAACTACCATTGTGTCGCGACGCCTTTGAAAAAAGTTTTGGGGGTTATTTGATTTGCTGCCCCCTAACCCCGGGGTCGAATGGGGATGTGACTCCGCGGTTGACTTGGTTAGTCATTTGACTTCAGTTCAAGGTGGTATTCCTTGAAGCACTTAGAAAAAGTTTTGGGGGTTTTTTGATTTGCTGCCCCCTAACCCCGGGGTCAAATGGGGATGAGACTCTGGGGTTGACTTGGTTAGTCATTTGACTTGAGTTTTAAGGTGGGATTCCTTGAAATACTTAGAAAAGTTTTGGGGGTTATTTGATTTGTTGCCCCCTAACCCCGGGGTCAAATGGGGATGAGACTCCGGGGTTGACTTGGTTAGTCATTTGATTTTGAATTTGAATTTTGGGCACGGTTTGGTGGGCAAGTACACTCCTGACATTTGATTTGACTGGACTCTGAAAAGTTGACGCTGCGAATCCGGGGTGTCAGACGACTGTTGGGATTCCAGTCGGGGTCAAAGATAGATACGTTTTATCCGTATCTTTTGAGTTTTCCAGTTATTTATTTTCCCCTTTTTCTCCTAAAAAGACGCGTCCACGTAATGATTACGTGACAGTTCATGTAATAACTGCTGTGCAGTTACTTTTTGGGACCAATTGGTTTCTGCCACGTGGTTGAGGGGTTAATTTTTACTGCAAAAACCTTTCACCTGCCTCTTACCTTTCTTCCTTCTATAAATACCATTCCCTCCTTTTCTTTTTTCTTTTACGCAAACACTTCTGCAGAGAGAGACAAGAGAGCATTTACAGAGATGTTTTGGAGTATTTGTTGTTGAAGCCCCATTTATTTCTCCTGCCCATTTGTAAGTGTCTCAATTCTTTTGCTTTCTTGTTTCATTTCTTTTTCATTCATTCTTGCAATGCATGCAGTCATTTTGTGCGAGTTTTGGTTCGCTACTTCGTATTCCTTGCTCGAATTTCATGACTGTCTTGTTTATTTGACCTTGAATCTTTGTAGTTTGTAGATTTTGCATAGCTTTTGCAATAGTTTTGTGCTTGATTTGTGTATTTAACATGGATTTTGGTAGTTTTGTATGCGAATAAGTGGGTTTTTTGTAGTGTAAAAAGTAGGAGGGGCCCGGGGTGTGTTCTTGGTGTATGTTTTTGGTTGTATGTGTGTGTATATGCTGTAGATCTTGTTTTTGGGGTAAGACTCATACACGATTTGTTTCTAAACTTTTTCTGTTTTTTGTTTTGCTTTTGTTGTTGTTGGGTTCGGGTTTGGCGTTTACTCCGGGATGCGTTTTTATAGATACACGTAGTTTATGCCGGGTACCCATTTTAAACGTACTGCTACCCTTAGGAGTCGATATCCCGAAAGGCCTAGAGGTTTAGGCGAGCTCAACTCCTTCTACCCTTCATCTTCTTCTTCTAGTAGCTCTACAGAGATGCCTCCCCAGGCTGACCCCCCCAACAAGTCTTAGCTCAGACCCTAGTGTTAGGTCCCGGGGGTACCTTATCGAATCCGGATGGATCATGAGAGGACGTAGATGAATACTTCGTCCAGTGCAGAGTGAACCCTAAGCCTCTGAGCTTTTATTACAGAGATTTATCCGAGGCATATGGGGGCCCGGATGGTTTGGGAGGCAGGGAGCCCTATAATGAAGATGACATGAATAGGAAGTTCTTCACCGCCCCGGGGACTAGGTATGAGTGTGGGGCGGTTCATAAAGAGGTCCAGGAGAAATATACGGACGTTGAGGTAGATGGCGCCCTTAGACTCGCCTTTAACCTTGATGATACATACCAGTGGAGATGGCCCGAGGAGCATGAAAGGGTATACCACAGACCGGAGGGGGGATGGGTTGGTATTCCATTAGAGCATCTCCGGGGCATGCACCTCGGATTACATCAGTTCACCAAATCCCTATGTCGGGATGTTTATGGGATTCCTTTCACACAGCTAGCCCCGAATTCGGTGAAATGGATAAGCTGGTTTTTAGCTTGCTGTCATGCCAAAAACTACCTCCCCACCTTCAAACTCTTCCATCATATTTTCAAAATTAAGAGGTCCACCGCTCGACCGATTTATGAGTTTATGTTTAGGATAGAGGATTGTGGGTATCCTTCTGATAAGATGGTTCTTCCGGTTAGTATGTTGACGTCGCTTAAGGGATGGCACCGGGAGTTCATTTTTGTCTGGGGTGGGGATTTGGAGTTCATGTCGCTCCATAAACTTGAAATTAAAATAGATAGGTTTCCGGTCCGGCGGCTCGGGCAAGCAGCTCTCGCGATGGTTTATGCCTTCTGTGGGGCACTTGGGACGTAGTGGACCCGGGACTATTTTACTAGCAATGAAAACATGCATGCTTCCGGATGTAAGTCATTTGCCTTAGTGTTATTTTTGTTGCTTTAGCTTTGATTGCTTGTATCCGGGACTGATAATTTGTTGTCTCCTTCTCAGATATTCCGAAGTTAATTCCTTATCCCCCGAATATGTCTGCCCAACTTAAGGATCTCTCAGCCAAGCTGCGAAGGATTGGGGGAATGACGAGCTTGGACGTCGGGAAGAAGAAGGTTGGTGAGGGTGATGATGCGGCCCGGAAGGCGGCGCTGTCTCGTCCGGGGAGGACAACGATCGTGATCAACGAGCCCCGGGTCGAGGACGTGCAGCAAGGGGATGTGATAAGGGTTCCGGCACCCCGAAAGAGGAAGAGTGCTCCCGCGGGTTCCGGGGACAAAGGTGATGATGTATCTGAGGGCCCAGTTTCGAAGAAGGCTGCTGTTGACCTGGCCCCAGATACTCCGAAAACTTTGAAGGCCCTGCTTGCTAGTTTCACCCCGGAGACTCGCCGGAGGGAGCTGTTTGAGAACTATGCTAGCACGGCGGAGAGGAAGAAGTATAGGAAGGAGCCTCTCGATGATTTCCTGGTCGGGCTTCAGGAGGATATCACTGCTGTAAGCCTTTTTCTTACTTGCCTTCTTGTTGTGTTCTTGTATTTGTGTTATCTAATCATGATTTATAATGTTTTCAGGCTAACTCACGGGTTGCTGGACTGGTTTGCATAACCCGGAGCCTTCAGGCGAAGGCTGATGTTGCCGAGGTCTACAAGACTGAATCTGAGCGGCTGTCCCGGGAGATCCAGGAGTTGAGCGGCTGTTAACCACAAGGTCGGAGGTTCGACCCCTCCTTCTAGCGCCAATGATAATCCTAAATCACCCCGGGGCCTTCTCCTTGCCGAGCCCGGACTCAAACTCCTTTTGGACGGCGACGGTGGCAGCGTGCGGTGTAGCTGTAGGGTGGGAACCTACAAAACAGAACCGGAGGGGGGTGGCGTCCCCGCGGCACCTCCGGCGTGAGAATGAGAAATGGTTTTTAAGGAGAAGAAGGGCAAAATGGGGATTATGCGAATATATTTATGGGGTGTACGTGTGTGTATATAAGTATAGGTGAGAGAGAGAGTATGTAAGATTGTAACCTGTAACCTTCCTTTTGTTCTACCTTTTATAGGCCTCCTACTAGGGTTTAGGGGTTTATCTCCTTTAATCTGGACCGTAGGTTGGCCTTTTGGACTGTAGGGCATCTGGACGCCTGGGATGCGTCAGAGTACTGTCAGATCCGGACCGTAGGAGTATTCTGGATCCCGGGTACCTGGGCGGTGGTTATGTTGCCACGTGTCCTAGTCTCCTCAAGGTCAAAGCTGAATGCGTCAGGGTACTATCTGATCCGGACCGTAGGAACGTTCTGGATCCCGGGTACCTGGACGGTGGTGATGTTGCCACATGTCCTGGGCTCCCCAAGGTCAATGTTGAGTACTCCCTGGGCTCTTGTAATTGGGCCCTGGGCCTTTGTTATTGGGCCTGAATTATTATAGGCTATCAACTACGTAAACAGTATCTTTTGGGAAAAGATCGTGCTGGGACCTCATCTGGCTTGGAGGCATTCAAGTTTGAACTTTGAACATGGAAATGAGTTGTTGGATTATTGATAAAGTATGTTAGTAATTAGCCCAGTTTGAGCACTTTGATGCAAAGCACTATTGTTCGGTTTAGAGGGGAATTTTCATAAATTTCAAGGAGACCATGTTTGTTAGAATTTCGAACTCGTTGGAATTTGCATTAGTAATAACAGCTGAGTTGAGTATAGATAGAGTAAGAAAATAAGAGCAGGAGGCTCCAGTAAACCAGAAAATATGGTAGGCTATGATATATTAAATTATCTACATGCATGCAGGGTGGTGGTCAAATACGTGTAAATTTAATGGGAAGACTTGATCTCCAGAAGTTGTGGTATAGTCTAAAGTTCACATATAATAACATAAAATAAGGAATGGATAATTTCAGCTTAGCATAAGAGAGTCTAGAAAGGTCAGATAAAAGAGCCAAGTTTACCGGACAATGGTGCATACACATGCATGGGAAATGAAGGATGCAACTCCACCTACATAATATTTATTACAGTTAGAGCTGACCAAACGTGCGGGTTCGAACCGCTCATTCGGGACCGGTTCGTACGAAAATCGTAAAATATTCGGCCCGAATAGTGCCGGTTCAAACTCGCCCAACCCGTAAAAAAAATGAACCGAATACGAATTTAATTTTAAAAAACCGGGACCGGCACTAACCCGCACGAGCCCGCACGAGCCGCACGCACTATGCAGACCGCACAACCCGCACAGCCCGTTATAATTACAAATTGTAACGCACAGACAACCCAACCTATACTTACATACTTGCATACATTTACATCTCCTCCTATTCAAACCTTCGCCATTTAAACTCTTTTCCGACCATGTAATCAATTTCAATTGGAATTCATTTCCGGCGATTACATCACCTCCCGGTAATCATCTCATACTCTTAACCTCTATTTGGGGGATTGAATTGATGGATTGATGGAGTATGAAGTATGATGGCATGCAAAGATTGGGATTAAATTGACTTTGTTTCATTTTAAACGGATACTTTTGACTTTCGTTGGTGATGGATTGTAAGTCGAAGAAGAAGTAGTGTTGTTCTTCAAGAATGATTGAGGACGAGTCCTTAAAGAATGAATTGGAGAAAAGAGGGGGTAGTGGACCCGTGATCCTTCAGCCCGTGAACCGAGTAACCCGCCAACTCGCAGTAACCCATGAACCGCTCGACACGCACACGAATTAAGTGCCGAATCCGAGTTCAAGTCCATCCCGACCCGATTCGCTCACTTCAAGTGTCGGTTCAGTGTTCAGTTTTTCCGGTTACAACCCGCTTCCAACCCGGCCCGGACCGCACGACCCCCACGGTTGGCCACCTCTTACAGTCATAGTTTGTAGGCTTGTAAAAGTCCAGGTGTATAATAAAATATATGATGTAAGTCACGAGGTATGAGGCCTATAGATAGGCATGCTGCTTTGTTAGTATCAGATCACATAGAAGTGAATCAGGAGAAAAAAGAGAGCTGTAGCTCTCGAGAGATAGGAATCAAAAGGCTGAAGCCTAGTAAAAGAAAATCAAGTTGTAGCTTGAAGTTGTAAAAACTATTCTGTGTGAAATAAAAGTGTGTATCCTTATTATATATTATGTTTAAGTTAAAATCATATAGTTGAGTCCATCTACGTTTCCAACAAGTGGAATCAGAGCTAGGTTTTGTCCGTGAAAAAATGTTGCATATTACGCAAGTTCGAGTTCCAGTGTTGACGGACACAAATTACGAGATTTGGAGTATCCAAATAAAGGAGCTACTCGGTTCGTATGATATTTGGGATATTGTCGAAAGCGGGTATGATGAGCCTACATCAGCCACTTAAGCAGCCCTCTCAACAGAGGAGATGACGACATTAAAAAGTTGCCGAAGTAAAAATAACAAGGCATGTTTTATGATTATAAAGGTATCGACGAATCTGCCCTTGATAATATTGCACATGTTAAGAAAGCATAAGATGTCTGGAAGATTCTGCAGAACTCATTCCAAGGCGTTGACATAGTAAAAAGGTGTCGCTTCAAGTTCTTCGTGGCGAGTTCGAAAACATCAAAACGAAGAGTTCTGGACATATTGCGCAGCAAGTTTCCCGTTTAAAAATGGTGACTAATCAGATCAAAAAGAAAGGTGAAAGAGAAACGCCAAAGAAAATGACAAGTCGAGATAATTTGTATGAAGCAACAAGTGCGGAACAAATGATTTTTGAGTACCTGGTGTTTTGTCTAAACGCAAGCAAAGAAAGTAACAAAAGTCCCGAACTGGTGCATCACAAATTGTAGAACAGCGGCACTACAAGATTAAAGAAATTCTGGTAGATTTATTTATGAAGTTGCTAAAGTGGGGTGTATTTCAAAAAGTCAAAGAAAAGCTCGGAATGCAAAGTCGAGTTTGAGGGGGAGTGTTAGAATTTCAAACTCGTTGGAATTTGCATTAGTAATAACAACTGGTTGAATATAGATAGAGTAAGTAAATAAGAGTAGGAGGCTCCAGTAAACCAGAAAATATGGTAGACTATGATATATTAAATTATCTACTTGCATGCAGGGTGGTGGTCAAATACGTGTAAATTTAATCGGAAGACTTGATGCCCCGAAGTTGTGGTATAATCTAAAGTTCACATATGATAACATAAAATAAGGAATGGATAATTTCAGCTTAGCATAAGAGAGTCTAGAAAGGTCGGATAAAAGAGCCAAGTTTGCGTACACATGCATGGAAATGAAGGATGCAACTCCACCTACATAATATTTATTACAGTCATAGTTTGTAGGCTTGAAAAAGTCCAAGTCATAGTTTGTAGGCTTGTAAAAGTCCAAGTGTATAATAAAATATATGATGTAAGTCACGAGGTAAGGTGCTATGTTGAGGCCTATAAATAGGCATGCTGCTTTGTTAGTATCAGATCACATAGAAGTGAATCAGGAGAAAAAAAAAGAGCTGTAGGTCTAGAGAGATAGGAATCAAAAGGCTGAAGCCTAGTATAAGAAAATCAAGTTGTAGCTTGAAGTTGTAAAAACTTCAAGCTACTGTGTGAAATAAAAGTGTGTATCCTTATTGTATATTATATTTACGTTAAAATCATATAATTGAGTCCATCTACGTTTCCAACAATGTTATGGAGGGAACTTACTAAAGCGGTTGATGAGTGTATAAGGTTGATTTTAAATATGCATTTTGTTCTTGCAAGCACACTTGGGAAATGTTCTTATCAGATCCTTGTGTTTCAAAAAAGTCTATGACAAAGAGTCGGTTCATCGAGCTTTTGTGTGTGAGAATGGCAATGGAAATGTCTCTGGAGTATCGATAGTTGATTGAGGAAATAAGTTCTTTTGGGGCACTTGGTTGCATAAAGAAACTAAAGTCATGATTTGTAGGATTGATTGCTAAAAATTTTGTTGTTAATAGTCACATAACTATCAGGTTGTCATTTAATATATACTGGCAATACACTAATTATTTTTAATATTACATTTTTTTAATTTAATTTGAAGTAAAAAATTTAAGTTATGAAAATTATTTATTTAAAATTTTGATAATATGATTTCACAATACTTATTAATATACACATAGGTATAAGTAACTAAAGTTTTAAAAAATAATGTAATGACTGAAATTTATATTTTTATTGATATTTATAGTTGTGTTTACGAAATATTGTTATATTTAATTAAAAAGTAAATTTTAGTTGAAATCAATAGTATACGAATTGTCATTTGCCAGTTAACCGAATTCAACTAACTATATTCAGATTTATGTTAGTTTAATATGTTTAAACCAAAATCAATGGTAAAATTTTATGTGTCAATGACAAATAATTTATGTTTGCTTAAAGTCCGTTATATTAATTATACTTACTATTTTGTTTAATTTATTTTAACACGGGGTAATTATGGTGATGGAATCAACTAGCAATTTTCGTCTTTAATATAATAATATAGATAAATTCGCTAAGATTAGACTTGCAGGCTAGACGACACTCCTTGTGGGAACACATTTCAACTCCTCTGATTATAATTGTGCTAACTTATTTGCCTCATCGGACAACAAAAACACCGAGCTTACCATATTTGAGATATTAAAAAAAACTAGCATAAATCCGTGTGATGCACGGGTCTCATTAATATTTTAAATTTTTATTTATCCAGTTATATTATATTTTAAAAATATTTATATAAATATATAATGATTATAAATTTATAATAAAAATAACAGAATAACATGTAGTCGTAATTTAGTAGAATAAATAGACTATTTCTAGTAGTTTAACAATTTAATAGTTTAGCAGATATATAACACTATTATTTATATCTTTTAATAATAGGATAAGTTGTATTCGTAGTTTAGTAGGATAAGTATATTATATTTAGTAGTAGTTTATTATATATATAACACTATTTATCTATTTTTGTAATAATCAAAATTAGAAAATTATCGTTGAACCAAACCGTTGAACCAAATTATCTCTATTTCGGCTATTATAGTATAGTATAGATTGATCAATACTTTATTGTGGAAAAAGTTAAACTAAATAAGATCAAATAAGATTTATTTATATATCTTTGATGATATTATTTATTTTATAACTTATGCATTTTGAATAATTTGTATTTTTTGGCAAAAAATATTGTAAATACTTCAAAAAATATTTGGGAAAAGAGTATCTAAAGGCCATAATAGAAAACTTTTCAATTAGTGCGGCCTAAAATCACATTTTGTCGAATATTTTTCAATGATCCAACCGTAAGGATTTATGACAAAATATAATTGTAGAAAAATTTTCATGCAAATCCAAGTGGTTTAATATTGATTTTATAATGATTTTATTTTTTTATATAATACCGACGGTAGAGATTAAATAACAAAATTATTCGAAAATTTGCATATATACTTATTTTTACGTGATATTTAAATCCATATGGTTTGATTTTTAGTTTGACTTTTAAAAATCGTGAATTTGAGGTGCACTAATGGAATTCTACCGTGGCCTTTAGATACTATTTTCCCAAATATATTATATCTAGTTTTTAGCTTATCTTCTTTCACAACTTCATCCGTTTTAAAAAAGAAGTTTCTTGATTAATAATAAAAGATTATTTTCAAATTTAAAAAGAAGAATATACCTTTATATATATATATAAAAAAGTTATATTTTATATCTTTTTTCCCGAGGAGTTTATAGTAGGGTGATGCTAAATTCAGTAAAATTTTACTTCATGCATTAATGAGAAATTACTACACCGCCCTCATACCTATTAAATTTTTCAAACTTATTAAATGATGTTTTGACTATTGTTGCTCTTAGTTATTTCTAGTATTAATCCTAGCAATTATTTATTATCAAGTGGGTTATATTATCGACTCAATTTTAAATTTACTTTAATACTAATATTGTCTTATATAAATAAAATAGTTTTGAATTTAAGGTTATTAAGTTTGAAATCAATACTAATATATTCTTTATAAAACAAATATGTTTTATTAAAATTATATATTTTAAGTCGATAATTTATAATTTAATTTAAATTTAAGATGTTAATATATGCAAGTTCAAGTTTATACCGACAAAAATTTTAAGTATAATATATAATATTGTCTCGTAATAATTTAATATATGTTTTTCTCCAACATTTTCCTTTATATTTACACTTAATTAATTTTTCTATTATAAATGTAGGTCGAATTCTTATTAAATAAAATATAGTGTTGAGAAAAATAGATTATTTTGATAAATATATTTAGTAACATTGTTTAAGAGTGAGCATCTCCAACCCATTATATTATTTTGGTTTAATTTTTACACCAAGATAATGTAAAAACTATACTATTTTCAAATTTAACTCCAACCCACCAAAACAAAAATAGATTATTTTATTACTAAATTACAAAAGTAAGGTTAAGATAATAAAGTGATTGGATAAAAATGAAACAAATTTATTTTAATAAAAATGTACAATGACAACATAGAAATAACAAAAACTCTATAAATTTAGTGTGACACCATGTAAATTTTGAGCGTATAATTTTTAAAGTTGGGTTGGAGAAAGCTCTTACACCAAAATAGTGTAAAATTACATATTACACCAAAATAGTGTAAAATTACATATTTAGAGTTGGGTTGGGGATTTGATTATGTGTTTCTTATCGCTAAGACAAACAAGTAAATAAAATATACAATCAATAAATAAAAATCATTGCCTAAACTAATTTGCACAAAAAATTAATAAAATATTTTGAACAAAAATTTAATAGGGGAAAGCGAAATTTGTAAATACATTAAATTATCGTAGTGAACTATGATATAGATAAAAAGTTTAACTTTTTTTAAAATTAAAATTCTATTTATAAATAAATTCAAAGTTAAAACTCGATCAATTTATAGATATAGAATATAAATTTAAAATGAAATTTCTACCCCCTCTATTTTATGTTTAACATTTAGTTTTTATGGACAAATCTCGAAGTGTTTTGACCATTTAACAAAAATAATATTTTTAAAATTTTTATTTTTCTGAATAAAGTGTATAATTTATACTAAAATATATATAATTTTATTTTTTTAAATAATTAATTTCACTATTCGTTCAAAATATTTAGAATGGGCTAGAAAAGTCAAATGATAATTTTTTATAAAGTTTAAATATTTTAAAAAAGAAAGGGACTAACAAATTATTTTCGTTTTACATTGAAGTTCATAAAAATAAAATTATTCAATATACAAAGGTGAATGACAGTGATATGCAGAAATATCCTCAATTGCACACAAAACAAATTAATGTTGGTGGTTGCACGGAAAACTAGATGAGGTTAAATTTGTAATCTCTCATTATTGCAAGGAGTAAAATTTTACTGCATTTAGCAGCCATGTTAAAGTATTGCACTGGTTGGTGTACTACTAGAAATTTTTAAAAAATCTGAAACCCGAAATCCAATCCGATCCAGAAAAAATTCCGAAAAGCCCGTACCGGAAAAAATCCCGGCCCGGTTAGTCCCGGCCCACGGGCCTTAAATGTGCCTCCTTTTTTCTCGAAAATTCGGCATAGCCCTAAGCCCGATTATTTTTCTCAAAAAATAATATTAAGATTTTTTTTCTCCGATATTTAAACTACTCATAATCTGAGTTATAAAATATTAAAATATTTTTTTAATATATAAATAAAAAGTCCGGACAAAACTCGGTTCAGCCCGGTCTACGAGCCTAAAACGGGTCTTATATTTCTGAGGAAGTCTGACCCAGCCCTGCCCGATTTTTAAAAAAGTCCAGTCATATCCGTTTTCAAAGAGTCAGGATAAAACCCGACCCGATGGGCTTTTTGTGCATATTTAGGAATTACCCATAATTTCCTCTGCATCATCAATATTAACTGCATCATCAATATTCACCGGATTTAGACTATGAATACCGTTGATAATTTTTCAAAGTTCAATGATGATCCTCTTATCAAAATTATTTTTGATCTCAATGTAAAAGATTGGGGTATTCTAGCCGGTGTTTCAAAAAAGCTATGTGCTATACTGCATGACTCATGTTACCAAAAAAAATGCCGCCAAAGAAATCCAGTTCTAGTGGCTGATCTTCTCCAAAACTCTGACTCTAATTCCCCTCCAGGTGGTTGGGCTGCGGTATTTAAGATTTTTGAACATCTACAACGGCTTTTTTCGGTGCCCAACTCCCCTAGGAGAGTGCAACTTGACCTTGGGTTGTCTTTTTGCATTGGTGATAATTAAAAAACTAGGCAGGTGGTCACTTTGGGGGCCACAGGCCACCTATAGTGCACGCCTTTCAATAATATTATTTAACATTATTTTTCATTCTTTAAATTCTTTTGTGTCTTAAAACTGTACCAAACTATGAAAAAGTAATACTCCCTCCGTCCTAATTTATCTATCTTGTTTGACTTTTGATGGTCAAATTGACTCAACTTTGATCGTAAATAAAAACTCATTCTTTCATTATTTTGAAAAATTAAAATATAGATATAAAAGTAGATTAAACATACTTTCTAATGATATAAATTTTATAAGTATTTTCGATATTATACTATATGAAATTTTCGGTCAAAATTAGGTCAATTTGACTGTAAAAAATCAAACAAGACAGATAAATTGGGACGGAGGGAGTACTAAAATATTGAGAAGTTTGTAAGTTTCATCTATCTAACCAGTAGATAAGATGAACATTAAGACTTTCATCATCAATAATCAGTAATCAAGAAGAAAAAACTAAAGATGTATTACTAAAAGAAGAAGTAATGTTTACACAGAATGTGTATCTATCTACAATTTGTTTTCTTACTCTACAAGTTATGACTACTACTATATATACAGCTAACTCTCTATGTGCAGGTTCTAATTCTGTTATGCCAACGTGACATTCTGTTAAATACACAGCTGGTGATGCTGAGCGTGGTGCTGAGCTCATCATGTAATGCTGAGCTGAAATGATAGTGTATTGTGTATTAACCAATAAAGTTGGGCAGCCCGGGTGGATCAAATTGGTCACCTTCTATTCCTGGCCACTTTTTGCAATCGGAAAAAGTAATCCGGAGCGCTGGAGATACTCTTATTGTGTTGCCCTGGTGTTTCTGGGCTGGGTGTTAACGTGTGGAGGCAACTTCCTTAAAAGTTATTTACCTCGATGGTAATGATTATGATCGTAAATTGGAATCTCATTTATCCAAGGAGCATTCATGTTTGAGGTGTAAACAAGGAAATGAGTTGTTGGATAACGGACTCCGCTTGACTTGTTTGTATGTTGATGAATGGCCTGTTTTGGGCACAATGAGGGAGAGCACACTTATTTTCTTTATAGCAGATTTTTTGTCAATTTTAAGCAGAGCATGACTTGGAGGGCACTTAAGGATTGTAATGAATACAAGGCAGATTTGAACTGTGTATTTTGTTCTTGCAAGCAAACTTGGGACTTGTACTCATCCGTGGGTTTGAAAAGCAACGGTGTAAAATTAGATTATGGAGTTCTGGTTGATCGAGCTTTTATTTGTGAAAATGGACATGTCTTTGGAGCATGGATCAATATATTGATGTTCAACACATTTTGTTGTAAGATATCCTATCTATCGAATTACTCATATTCCTATGTTAAAATTTTCCATGTCTATTTTGAATTTTTTGTTATTGTTATAAGATTGTTATCATGTGATCTTGTTTATTACAGTTTTTTTTATTTTTAAATGATGTTGTTTTGGAACCTGGTTTGATTTTAAATAAAAGAGACAAACTTCAAAAATTTGTCTCTTTTATACATTTATAAGTCTTAAAATGCATGGTTAATACTGTAATAATTCTTAAGATTTAATTTTTTTCTTTTGAAACCACTTAAGGTTTAATTCTTAATCTCTCCCTGGATAATCATATAATTGGTCAAGACTCAAGAGTTATTCTCGTAAATCAGTCAAACATATACCAAAAGCAGACCATCTCGTGATCAAGACACAAGAATTATTATTTTGAAAATTTGTCAAAACAGACATCCTCAAAAATCAAGTATGGACATTACTCAAACAATATAGAATCAAGTAATCCAAGAAAAAACTACCAATATGATACCTCTTGAATTTACCAAAAATCTTATTTTTAGATTATTTCTTCAATTACACTATTTTCTTAATAAATTATGTTAATATCTGTATAATGAGCATGTTTTATATACCCTGTGATTCTTTTACAAGATAATATGCCTCGTCATATTTTCTTGATCTAGATAAAATAAATATCTTAGCAATATTTAATTGTAGGAAAGAGGACTTTGGTATTCATGAGGGTAGTGTAGCAGTAGATTTATGTCTGAAAAAGGAATTTCAAACATTCTTTTAGATATTTTTTGATTGAATTTCAAATCTGTATCGGTTAATGTTTTACTCACTAGATAGAATGAAGGTTGTTTATTAATCACACAGATTAAAAGTACTATTTATGCATTCCAACAACGGTGAGTGTCATGGTTGCAAGTTGCAACAAGTCTATGACATGAAACATACTAGCTTAAGTATTTACTCAACATTATGCAGGTTCAAACTGAGAAGGCCAGTTTTAAAGTTAGACAATTTCTATGAGGTAGCTAAATATAAGAAATGTATTGATCATTATTTTCTGAATATTTACAATTTTCATAATGAAAATCATAGTCTATGCAGAAAGTGACAAATGTGGGATAGAAACAAATTTACAGAAGTAGTCTAGTTGGAAACTTCAACAAGGTTTCAGTTCCTTTGAGTTATTGCATGTAAGCAGAAATTCTCCTGTCAATACCAGGCTCAGCTACCCACCGGCCTCTGTCTTCATCACTTTGGAAGACTTCATCACTTTAGAATTTAAACGGAATCGAGCCAACATCTGGCTCTAATTTGATTGTTAGTTTTTGATATATTGTTAATATTTATAACAATTACTTTTGAATAATTGGGATATATTTGTAATCTCCTCGTTAGTAGAAGTTCAGTATTAATTTGTTTTTGTTAGTGTTTTTTGTTGGGTGCTGGGTTTAGTATTAATTTGTTTTTGTTTGTTGGTGATGCTGCTAGAGATGTTCGAAAATTCCAAAACCTAAAATCCGATTCGATCCATAAAGAACTCAAAAAGCCCCGTCCAGTTTGACTTGTCCCGCCGAGCTAAAACGTGATTCATAATTTAGGGAAAGCTTAGTCCCGGCCCGATTTTTTAAAAAATCAGACCCATTCATTTTTATAAAAAAAACCCGGCTGTTATGAATTTTTTTGTACCTAGGTATTGTGCTGCATATCTTCTGTGCCTTTTCTTTGTTTCACGTGTCTTTCTCAATATACTGATTGAAATACAACAAAATCAAATCATTAAATATTTCAAAAAAAAAAAAATCAAAGTTATCCTTAAAGCAAGGGAACTATTTTACCTGATGTTCTTTTATATCCCCAACCCTGAGAATGAAACCTTTTTTGAGCATAAATGTTAATTTTTTTTCATTTAAAAATCATGCACTCCCTTGTCTCATTCATCTCTATACATATCTCATCCAATTTTATATATTTCAAAACTTACCAAAAATAGTAAAAATTTTATTATATAAAAATTAACTACACGCTTATATCCACTGTTTTCCTCCACTACACTAAAGAGTTTATTCAATTCAGATTTTGAAGGATTTTTATGGATTTTGAAAATTATGGGGTATTCAGTTCAGATTTTAAATAATCCTTTAAAATATCATGGTATTCAACAAGGATTCGAAAGAGTATTTTAAAATCTGAGTGTATTCATTTCAGATTTTAAAAAGTCAATTAAAATTTGGTGATATTCGATTTGAATTTTAAAAAAAATATCAAAATATGATGGTATTCAAAATTTCATGGATTTTCTTTTATTTATTTGAAAAACATGGTGGATTTTGATGGATTTACTAGTACATTTTTAATATTTTTAAATCTCTCCAAAATGCACGAGATTTTGATGGATTTCTAAAAAACTCCATAAAATCTTCAAGACTCTACAAAATTTTTGTATCGAAAATCTTGTAAAATTCATAAATTATTAACAATCCTTTAAAATATGAGTTATATACACCCCTAAATTTATATATTAAATATCTATTTTTTTTTTTTGACAAAATGTTTTTTATAAATTGCATCAACCAAAATTACAACTTAATTTCAATAGGAACAAAACTCCAATCGAAAAAAACACAGTCAGGATTAAACAAATAAATGAGCTAAGCAAATAGTCGCTTATGTTTTCAGACTGTTTAACATCATGAATCTCACGATTCTTTGAATGAAAAAAGATTAAAATAGCTTCCTGATCGATCATACATGCACCAATCCTGGAACTAGTAATATCACAAATGACATTCACATACGCACCACCTGTAGCCCAATGTTCAGAAGCACCCAAGCTATCTACATGCCAAAAACCAGCTATAGACAAGCCGAGGGTGAAAGATCTCAAAAGATGAACACATTTTAGTTGTGAAAAGTAAGCTCTTGTAATAATCGGCACCAGCCCAAATTTAATGCACGAAAAATAGATCTCCCACAAAATCACATAAATCATTTTCAAAGTAGCCAGATTAACCCAAGCATGACTAAGCAAAAACATAACAAACACTCCAAAAGGAGAGACAGATACACACTCCAAGAGGATAGACACACAAATACCCAAAAAAATTGGATTTTATTGAAAAGAAATCAACGAGAATAAAAAATGAAGGGATTGGGGCTTTCCACTGGAGAAAACCAGTAGAAGCCCCTCGATTTACTTGAAAATTGACAAACCCTAGGAGAGGGGACAAAGGAGGGAGGCGGCTTCTAACCTAAATGGAACTTGAAAACTTAGATTGCCAAATATCAAAGTATATGTTAAATATTAAATATTAAATATTAAATATATTATCTATTGATCCCACTACTTTACCTACTTTTCTTACTTTTTCTCCCAATATTTCACTTTTTCTTAAAATGCCCAAATCAAACGTATATTTGTCAATGGGACTAAGGGAGTAAAACACAGTACAGTTTGTTATGACTTGTGTTTTTAAGGATAACGCATCTCAATATCTATTTGTGAGCTAGATAATAAAATATCTGATAAATGAATCCGAATATATAAGATCTTTGATAATAAAATTTGTTAAGTTATGCATCTTAGATGACAAAGAAAAATTAAATAATGAGAAAATATTTCAAATATGTTATCTCTACTTTGTAGTTTACCTTTTAAAATAAAATCTTCATAGTATCTACATAATATTATCCAGGAAGATATTTATTGTGTGTAAATTCCAGGAGGTCGACTATAAAATGTAGCAGTTGGTTGCATTCACCATAACTTGCTCAGTTGAGTTTTCATAAGCATTAGGATTCACGCATGGCTACTGATGATGTTTTCAAATTATATGAGTTTAATAACGATCTTCTTATCAAAATAGTTTTTGGTCTTGATGTGAAAGACTGGGGTCGTCTTGCTTGTGTTTCGAAAAAGTCATATTCTATACTGCATGATTTTTGTTATAAAATCAAATGCACCCAAACACATCCAACTCTAGTGCACGATCTTCTCTCTGTCTCTAGTTCCCCACCAGGTGGTTGGGTTGCGGTATTCAAACTTTTATTCTGCTGCCCGGGTCTTGCTCACGTAGTCGTTCGTGTTGAGGGGACGAGTCATGATGAGTATGTATTGCCGGAACCTCATTTGGCTTCGGAGCGTTTATGGTTGAGCTGTGAACGGGGAAATAAGTGTTTGGACGATCGATTTAGCAGGAATTGTTTGTATGTTAGCAATTGGCCCATTTGCGAGCACGTTAATACTGGGAAACTAGAAAAATAAAGACAGATTAGAGAACAATCGGTTCTGTATTTCTGTGCTTGTATTACAGAGAAGAATAATTCTCATATATTTATTGCGTATTATTTACAATGTATATATATAGTGTAGATTACAGCAACATCCTATACAACCCTAAAATATATATATGGTAAGTATTACCAACAATATCATTATAATTATACAATATATTCTAGAGGATATTTAGGGAGGATTTTCAGGGATTCTGACACTCCCCCTCAAGGTGGCGCGTATATATCATATATGCCCAGCTTGACAAGAGAATCCGCAAAATCTGAATTGGACAAGGCTTTGGTTAACATGTCCGCAAGCTGCCCTTTCGTACTAACATATGGTACCTCAACTTCATTGTTCTCCAGCTTCTCATATATGAAGTTCCTATCAATTTCCACATGCTTTGTTCTATTATGTTGTACAGGGTTTTCAGCAATTTTAATCGCCGACTGATTATCACAAAATAATTGCATAGGACTTTGTGATGAGAAACCTAGCTCCCCCATAAGTCTTTTCAACCACAGCAACTCACAAATACCTTTTACCATTGCTCGATACTCAGCCTCAGCACTGGATAACGAAACCACCTTCTGTTTCTTACTTTTCCAAGTTACAAGATTTCCTCCAACAAATGTAAGGTAGCCTGAAGTTGATTTTCTATCTCCTTTTTCAGCCCATGAAGAATCCGAATAACCAAGAATATCTGTATTACCATGTTTTAAAAATAACAGGCCCTTTCCTGGTGCTGACTTCAAGTACCTCAGAATTCTCACAACTGCATCCATGTGTTGTTTACCCGGATTATGCATGAACCTACTAACCACGCTTACAGCATATGCAATATCTGGTCTAGTATGTGACAAATAAATCAGTCGACCTACTAGCCTTTGATACCTTCCCTTATTTGCTGGAATTTGGTCATTGCACTCTTCTAGCCCATGGTTTTGTTCCATTGGAGACTTAATTGGCTCACAATTAAGCATACATGTATCTCTTAGTAAGTCCAGAACATATTTACGTTGTGACAAAAAAATACCTTGATTGGAACGATTAACCTCAATACCTAAAAAATATTTTAGGTTCCCCAAATCCTTCATGTTAAATTCTTTGGAGAGATAGCCCTTTAATTTGTCCATCTCTGTAAGATCGTTCCCAGTCACTACCATGTCATCCACATATATAATAAGAGCTGTAATTTTATCACCTATCTTCTTCAAGAACAGAGTATGATCGACAATACTATGTTTATACCCATATTTTCTCATAACAGAGCGAAATTTACCAAACCATTCCCTTGGAGATTGCTTTAAGCCATATATTGTTTTCTTCAATCTACATACCAACGGAATAGAACTATTAGGTACACAATATCCTGGTGGTAGTGACATGTACACTTCCTCCTTTAAGTCTCCGTGAAGAAAAGCATTTTTGACATCATATTGTTGTATATGTCAATCAAGATTTGCAGCTAGAGATAATAAAACTCGTATGGTATTAATTTTTGTAACAGGAGCGAAAGTCTCCTCGTAATCAACACCATGGGTCTGAGTAAATGCTCGAGCAACAAGTCTTGCCTTCCTCCTATTGATTGAACCATCTGGATTCTGTTTGATGGTGAACACCCACCTGCAATTAACAGTTTTCTTTCCTTCTGGCAATGGAAGTAGTTCCCATGTCTCGTTCTCCTGTAATGCTATCATTTTTTCTTTCATAGCTTCTGCCCATTTCACGTCCGACAGTGCTTCACTGACTTTACTTGGAACATGAATTGCAGAAATATTATTAGCAAAGGCTTTTGATGATTCTGTTAATCTGTGAGTAGATACATAGTGTGCAATCGGATATTTGGCTCTGTTAACTGGTTCTGGTGAAAATCTCTCTACTGGTACTCCGCGGTTACTCCTTGGTGGTAAACGATATCTGTCACAATTAGCTTCCTCAGAAATATCGTTAGTATTAGTATTCAAATTTGTATTTACCTCTGGATAATCAGCTGGAGGAGAGTTAGGTGTGGGTACTATGGATGAGAGAGAGAGTTGTTCAACATTATCATGAGAGTCTTCATCACTGGTGTAAGAGATAGTCTGGCCATGTTCTACTAGAATAGTGTCTGGAACAACTAGTTCACTTCCACAAACACTGTTTTCTGGAACTTCCTCCGGAACACTTTCTGAGACACTGTCTGGAACAACCATTGGAACCATTGGAACACTGTCTGGAACAAAGCTGTCTGGTAATAACTCCATCCAATTCACCTCTTCAACATGATGACTCCCTCCCGGAAGAGATGAATTTGATACTGATGAGTTGTAAAACATCTCTTGTTCAGAAAAAGTAACATCCATGGAAACATAAAATTTCCATGTCGGAGGATGATAACATCGATATCCCTTTTTGAATGGTTGATAACCCACAAAAACACATTTCAAAGCACATGGGTCAAGCTTGCTGCGTAAATGTTTCTGTAAATTCACAAAAGCAACACATCCAAACACACGGGGAGGAATAGTAAGAGAAGATGGAATGTCGACAAAAGAAGCAAGTTTATCCAATGGTGTTTGAAACTGCAAAACACGTGTTGGAACACGATTGAGAAGGTGAACAGCAGTGGTAATGGCTTCTTCCCACCATTGTGGTTTCATGTTGGCACCAATTAAACTTGCACGTGTAATTTCAAGTAATTGCCTATTTTTTCTTTCAGCCACACCGTTTTGCTGTGGGGTGTCAACACAAGTAGTTTCATGAAGAATTCCATGTTCTTTAAAATAACCTTTCAAAAACTTGTTTACAAACTCTCCACCATTATCAGAACGTAGAACTTGTAAATTACCAGAAAATTGTGTCTTGATCATTTTATGAAAATTTTGAAAAAGCCCTGCTACTTCACTTTTTTGTTTCATCAAGTAAAGCCAAGTCATACGAGTACAATCATCAACAAATATGACAAACCAACGAAAACCTGAAGTAGTTGTAGTGGGAGATGGTCCCCAAACATCTGAATGAACCAATGAAAAAGGCGTACTCTTTTTATTAGGGCTAAGTGGATAAGACATACGATGGCTCTTTACCAAAATACATGTTTGACAATGAAAGTCTAAAGGTGTACATTTAGAAAATAAAGATGGAAACAAATACGCTAGATAGCCAAATGAGACATGACCCAAATGTCGATGCCATAACCAAATTTGATCCTTTTCATTAGAAGAAATAGAACCTTTTGCAGACATGGCGAGGCTTGTGCATATATCATCAACATAGTATAAACCCTCTCTCTTAGTACCACGCCCAATTATCTCCCCGCTGTTGATATCCTGGAGAAGACAAAAATTTGGATATATTAATACTAAACATTTTAATTGAAGTAACTTGTGGTACAGAAAGCAAGTTGTTAGAGAGATTAGGAATCAGCAAAGTGTGTTCTAAAGATAGAGATTGAGTTAAATCAACTCTTCCAGCTCCAGTTACAGGATATGAAACTCCATTTGCATTGACAATAGTGGAACAATTAGGCAAACAATGATCACGTAAGAGAGACGAATAAAAAGTCATATGATTCGTAGCACCAGAGTCAAGAATCCAACCATTATCCCTTGCCAAATTAGTAGCAACTAATGTCTTACCTTGGTTACCTGACTCTTGAACAAGAGCTGAACCAACTATAGAGTGAGGAGTGGAACCAACTACAGAATCAGGAGCTAGTACCGGATTTTCCACCGGCTGAGGAGATGATGAACACAAAGCCACTTTCCCCTTGCCTCTGGACCTCAACCTTTCTTTATATTCATTCCACCAGTCTGGGTATCCATTCTTCTTGAAACACGACTCGATGAGATTTTTGTTACTGCCACAATAAGAACACTTTCCAAGCACTGCCAATGTAGAATTTTGTTGAGAAAGAGGAGACTGAGCATATCTTTTAGCTACCATAGCAACCTCAGATACATCTCCCTGACTCAGCATTATATTACGACGCTGCTCTTCCCTTCGTAATGTGGAGAACACAACTTCAGTGCTAGGAAGAGGATCAGTGCGTAGGATTTCTCCTCGAATAGATCATATGTGTCATCCAGACCTGCAAGAAATACATAAACACGCTCTTCCTCAATTTCAGTCAATCGTACCTTAATAACCTCCGCTTGAGTAAACGTGATGGGTTTACGATGATCAAGTTCCTGCCAAAGAAACTTCAGATCTGAATAGTACGTTGCAATTGGTCTCCCCCCTTGCTTTGTGGACATTGCCTTTCGAGATAAATCATAGATGATTGATTTATTAGCACCTTCAAAAAAGGTGCGACTTGCAGCATCCCAGACCGCCTTTGAAGTAGGTAGACGTATAAACAACATCATGACATCAGTTTCCATAGAATTGATAAGCCATCCTTTTACGATAGCATCGTCCATGACCCATTTATCATAGGTTATATCACCAAAATCGGGTTGCTTATTAGTACCAGTAATAAATCCTTTTTTACCTCTCCCAACAATAAACATAGTAACAAACTGAGACCAAACATCATAGTTAGAACCTCCTTTCAATTTGATTCCGCCAAGAATTGACATCGGTTCCGAAGGCATCATCACGTTCATTGTTGGAGCATTCACCGAGGAGACAATAGATCCACCCATTAAGGATTCAAGATAGGAGTCTGTACTTGTATTTACCATGATGGTTTACAACGATATGTAGAGAGAACCTTGCTCTGATACCAACTAGAAAAATATAGACAGATTAGAGAACAATCGGTTATGTGCTTCTGTGCTTGTATTACAAAGAAGAATAATTCTCATATATTTATTGCGTATTCTTTACAATGTATATATATAGTGTATATTACAGCAACATCCTATACAACCCTAAAATATATATATGGTAAGTATTACCAATAATATCATTATAATTATACAATATATTCTAGAGGATATTTAGGGAAGATTTTCAGGGATTCTGACAGGGAATTATTATGTGATCTACAGGGGGATTTTCATAAATTTCAAGGAGACCGTCATTTGGAGGGAAATTAATAATGTTGGTGATAAGTATAAGGTTGATGTGAAATGTGCTTTTGTTATAAATCCAGCTTTCATCTTCAACAATCAAGTAAAGCTTTTATCATCTTTTCATATCATCAATCACAGTTTTGATCACTCAGTTTTAATATCAAAGTAAAAGTAACTTTCTAAGAGAAATGAGCACTAAAGATAGATCTTAACTAACTACAAATGGATACAAGTTTTTCTTATATAGAGCAGCCTTTTTAACAAAGTAATCTGTTACACATAGCTGACATTGCCACGTCACTCACAACTGTCATTTTATTGTGATAGAGTCACTTGATGATGCACATGGCATGTGACTCAAACTATCAACACTAACAACCCCTTCAAGTTAGGTGTGGGAAGACAAGAACGAACACCTAACTTGGACAACAACAGAGACAACTGAGAGGAAGCAAGTGCCTTTGTAAAGAGATCAGCTGGTTGATCAGAGGTGGAAATATGTTTGAGTAGAAATCAATCCAGACTTAAGCTTTTGACGCACCAAGTGACAATCAATTTCAATGTGCTTGGTGCGTTTATGAAAGACAGGGTTTGAAGCAATATAGAGAGTAGACTGATTATCAAAAAATAATGGGACTGGTGTAAGACGCGGCACTTTCAATTCAGTCAACAGAGACACCAGCCATGTAACCTCACAACTAGTATATGCTAAGCTACGATACTCGGCCTCGGCAGACGAACGAGACACGGTCTGTTGCTTTTTGCATTTCCAAGCAATGAGCGAACCACCCAAGGTGACACAAAACCCAGTTAAGGACTGTCGAGTAGTGTGACAACTACCCCAGTCGGCATCACAATAAGCATTTAGGACAGGATTGGTAGACGCTACATAGAAAAGACCTTGAGTGACAGTAGTGGAGAGATAACGAACAAGCTTGAGAGCAGCATGCCAATGCGAGGTTTGAGGCTTGTTTATAAACTGGGCCAAAACATGAATAGGATAGGATAAATCGGGGCGAGAGATCGTGAGATATATCAAACGCCCAATTAAACGACGAAATCGAGTAACATCTTGTAGATAAGGAATATCAGATACCTGAAGTAAAGTGTGATGCTGCTCCATAGGCACACGAGAGGGTGTACCACATATAGACTGAAAGTCACGAAGCAAATCAGAGGTGTATTTGTGCTGATTCGTGAAAATTCCAGTGGCATTACGCTTAATTTGAATGCCAAGAAAATAATGCAAGGCTCCAAGGTCTTTGATCTTAAAGTAAGTACCCAGAAAATCAGTGACCTTAGCCGTAGTAGAGGCATCATTTCCTGTGAGAACCATGTCATCAACTGTTAGGTCACACACACACTGTAGAGGGGGTGAATACAGTGTATAGTACACTCAAATCGAACTTTAAGAACTTAAGTAACAGAAAACAAACTTTATTGAAACAATAAACTCTGTTACAGTATGGAACTGTTACCTCTCAGTGATGAACAAATATTACGAGAGCTGCTAGGGTTATCTAGAATAATAACTTCGATAATGATAACACTTATAGTGTAAACCCTATGCATGTGTTTATATACTACACAGTTACAAGATAATCGCTAATTGATATGGAATATAATTCTGCTTCCTAAAATATATCAATCAGATATCTTTTCTTCCAAGTATTCCATTCTTCACGGAATTCCTTCTTCATGCATATCTCTTCTTATGTTTATCTCGATCTTCTTTCCTTTAATCAGCTACTGTCCTTATCTGATTGTCCTTCAGCACTTAAGTTCTGATATCTATCTTCTGATGATTATCTTCTGATAATATAAGTACTGATATCCTTAAGTCCTGACTTCCAGTATAAGTACTGATCAACAGTTAAGTACTGATTTATCCTGTTCACGTAAGATCTGAAAGCTAACCATAAAACATATTAGCCATGACATTATCAAATATATCTAACAATCTCCCCCAACTTGTAAATTAACAAAATATACAAGTTTAACTGATATTTGATGATGTCAAAAACATTAAGTACAAATGCATGAGAAATAGACTAGATAACTACAACTTACAGTCCTTAAAGTTTTTACCAATTTCAACTTCTGATAACAACTTCAATCTGTATAAATATCATAATTTAAGCAGTTGTAGATCTTCGACTTGGCTTCTTCATTTTCTGATCTCTCTGATATCAGGAGTTATTCTGAGATAGTTCTTCAACAAACATTTCTCAGCATATCTTAGTTCATCAATCATTCTCCTTTTAACACCTTTAAGCTCTGCAGTATCTTCACCAGTTTGAAAGATTGTAGCTCTGAGATCATTAATCTTTGCTTTTCTTAACTCCTGATCTAGTCTTATGACATAAGCTTTGTCAGATTCAAGACTGAATTCAAGTCCCTTAATACCAAGATACGTTCTGATCTGTGCAGTATTAGGTTTCATATCAATAATATCACCATTGTGATCTCTGTACTTTGGAACATATATGCTGTCAGACTTAACAGAATAAAGCCTTTTCTGTCTCTGAATCTGTTCTTTTAAGTAGTTTGCAGCAGTCTCTGTTATTCTGTCATCCACTTGAAGTAAGAAAAGTACATGCTCCAATTCTTCAAAATACTTCAAAGGAATGGCATTTTGTCTTATATGATAAACCCTACCATCTGTCATAAAATACAACATGATGTATTCTTTCAAGTAGGTATGGTAAACCATCTGTACAGATTCCAGTTGATTCAATCTCTCAGGAGTTGCTCCAATACCTGGTTCACTCAAGGAAGTTGGATCATTGGTAGTGTTGTGTACTCTTCTTTCATCAGCACTTCCCAATCCAGTTTTATCTCTAGCTTCCTTTCCAGTAACTACTCTTGCTTCAAAACCACTTGCAGTAGTCTTCAAAGATTGAGTCTGTTTTGCTTTAGTGAATCCTGGTAGGAGTGTTTTAGATCTATTTTCTGATATCAAGTTAACTTGAGCACTGTCAGAGGTTACTTGCTTCTTCTGAATATCAGAACTTACAATTTCTTGACTCTGAACAACTTGAGCCATGTCAGAGGTTGTTTTAAGAACTTTTCTTGTAGTCAGAGCAAGATCATCTTTTCCATCAGTAATTTCTTCTTCCTCAGGAGGTACATAAGGCTTGATAGGTTCACCAACCTTTTCTTTACCCTTGGATCTTGGATCTATCTGTGGTTGTGATCTAGCCAAAGTTGCTTCAGTATGTATCCTTTCTTTGATCACAATGCCTTTAGGTTTTGGAAGTAACTTTTTACCAGAAGCTTCAGATTTAGATGTGACTCTCTCTGATTTAAGTCTGGCTTCTTCTTCCTTTAAACTTTCCAAGTCCATCCCTGGATTTTCTTGAAGAAATAACTGTCTTGACATTTCCTCATCAAGATCTAGAAGTTCATCAGAACTTATCCTTTTACCAGCAGCAGAACTTATTCTTTTCCCAGTATCAGAACTTGTTCTGTGACTAGCTTATCTTGATATAAACCTTCTACCTTGACTATGACCACTACCCATTCCAGAGGTTCCTTGGTCATCTTTGTCATCATCCTTTCCTTGCAGTGTCTTGTTGGTTTTGCATTTGGACTTAATTACCTTCTCCCCCTTTTTTGGCATCAGCAGGTAATAAAAGAGAGATAAGTAGTTCCACTGAGGTCTGGATTTCAGTAAGTTGCGATTGCTGAGAAGCTTGATTTGTCAGAATTTGATCAATCTGAGCTTGTTGCTTCTCTTGAGTTTTCTCAATATAAGCAACCCTGTCAATGGTAGGTTGGAAGAACTTTTTCTTATCAATTTTCCAAACTTGTTCCTGTTTGATAAAGTTCTCCTGAATCTTGTGTAGCTCTGCATGAGTATTGGAATGAAGACCTTGTAGATGTTTAGTACTCAATGCAGTGACTCTAAGCTGGGTTTTAAAATCATCAGAATTTAACATTTCATCAGCTTTAGTCAAGTGCTCAGCAAGATGTAAAGCATTTGGAACACATGAAACTGAGTTCCATTCCTTAGTCCACTCCTGACCTGTAGGAGTTTCACTCCAAGGTACTGGTGCATCCCTGATAACAAACTCCTTTACCAGTTCAGACTGAGGAAGAGTCAGTGGAGGAGTATGTCCTGAAGGACCTGCTTCATCAGCATCTACATTTGTAGCAGCCTCACCAGTATCTCCAACATTTGCAGCATCAGAACTTAAAGAATCAGTATCTTCTGATAAGACAACAGTGTGAGTAGCAATGGAGGCTTCAGCATCCTCTAATTGCTGATCTGATACTAAGTTCTGATCAACAGCCATATCCTGATGCTCACCTAAAATCTGATCATCAGCATCTTGATGCAGAGAAGGTGTTGTTGATAACTCTGGAGTTTGAACAGCATCAATAACAGGTGTTGTAGAAGTAATATTTGCTGTTGGAGCTTCTAAGAAAAGTATTTCAGGCACAACCAGGTTCTGAATATCAATTTCAGCACTTGTGCCTGGATCAACAAGAGACACAGATGGTGAGTTAGCCTTGTCAGATACAGCTTCCTGAGATGGAGTTGATGGAGAAGAAGTGACTGGAGCAAATTCCTTGCCTTGTGAGATCAGAGATTCCTGATCCCCTTCCTTAGCTGCTTCCTCCTCATCATCTGAAACTGGCCTTTGTGCCCTCTGTTTCTTGTACTTCCTTGTTAATTTGGATTCCTTGGGAGTTTCAGGAACTATCATACGTCTAAGCCTCTTGAGAAGCCTAGAACCCCCAATTGCAGAATCCTTCTGAGAAGTTGCTTTCTCAGCTTCAACCACCACAGGTTCTGAAGAAGGAATCTGTTCCTCAGAATCTGATTCATCTCTCAAAGTAAATCTCCTCCTCTTTTGAGGTGTTTGAGGAACAGTCTTTGTTCTCTTTGGCTTAGAGGATGTAGGCTTCACAGTAGGTGCTGAAGAAGAAGGTTGAGCAGTCTGTGAAGTGGAGAGATAGGATTTGAGATAAGTTCTGAGGGTAGGTTGAGTAGAATGAGAGGTAGGTACTGAGGTTGATGAATTTTGGTTATGGTGAGTTGGTTGAACATTTGAGTAAACAGATTTGTAAGTAGCAGGATCAGCATTTACCAGAATCTTTTTCACAGACTGAGGGATCTGTAATTGTCTCACCATTGATTTCTTTGTGTCAGCATTTATCAGGTCATTAAAGTACCTCTTTGCAACCTTAAAAGGTGGGGTTTGAGTGCTGACTAACCGGGGTTCAGCAGTACAATACGTATAAATAAGTTGACAGAATCTAGCAAAATAAACAACATCTCGATCCTCTGTCATCCTATCCCCAATGAAACCAATTATTCCAGTTGCAAAATCAAAATGAGTTTGATGGATAATAGCATACCCTATGTGCTGACTCAGAATTGGGATAACATCAAAATTTGAACATTTGTTCCCAAAAGCTTTGGTGACGCAATCAAAGAAGAAACTCCATTCTCTTCTGATATTAGCCCGTTTCAACTGTCCAAGTTTCGTCAGACTCTTTTCATATCCCAATTCATCCATTAACTCCCGAAGGGCTGATTCCTATGGAACTGAGAAAGTACAATCCTCGGGAAGATGTAAAGCCCTGCGTACTGTACCAGGAGTGACTACAAAAGATGAATCACCCACTTGGAAGATAATAACGGGAGTTCCACGGTTACCACCATCATCAAAAATGCCAGTCCTCCAGAACCTCAGAACTTGTTGACTTGAAAATAATTCAGGCTGAGTTAAGGCGTACCCAACCTCACTATGTGCAAGAAGATCTTGCACAAAGTGCAATTCAGATGGAGCTTCAGCATGATCAAGAATTGCAGCATAGTTGTTTGGAACAAACTTTGCTCCATCAATGATTAAATCCTTTGGTGCCATGTGAAAAAAATTGAGAATTAAGTATGCCTGATAGGTGTTTGATATAATATCTGTATGAAAACAACGGAAATAGTAAAGTGAAGGAGAGTAAAAGTAAGAAGAGAGATAAAAGATGAAGAAATTAAAAAGATTAAAGAAATCTTCTCTCTGCTGTACTTATACAAAAAAAATATTACCGTTGGACACCTGTCAGACATGCAGTAATAACGGATAGTTACTGGGCTCGAGAAAACAGTAATCATTACTTACCCATTTGCCGAGTTTCAAGGAAAAACTGTTCCATTTATCAAGGGAAACAATTCAAATTTTAACCCGTTATCACTGATTGAATTATTTGTCACTGCAACATTAATATTCTGAAAATAAATCATGTTAAAAATGACCGAGATAATTTCGATGAATAAGTGCTGACAGAGAATCAGAACTTAACTAAAAGCACAATTTAAATGGTCATCAGAATATCAATCAGGATTTATCAACACAAGATAAAATAACTCAGAGACAAAATCTTGAAGTTAAAATAGTTTTCATTAATATATCAAGTCAATACATTTATGAAATGGAAATTACATCAATACAAGATTTTCCCTAAGCTTCTAATCCTAACGTCAACAGCTTTAGTCCTAGCTAAGAAGCCTGACAAAGCTGAGGATGAAGAAGAACAGGAAGAAGACGAGATTAAGTCATCTTCCTCTTCCTATCTTCGACGAACAAGATGGCGAGTCGTATGATTCGCTCTTGCTGACGGATATGACGAAGGTGAAGGTCTCTTCGAACGGCCACCAGATCACGTTTAATAACCTCTGGAAATTGAATCCAGAGATTGTGAGGGATGTTGGTGATAGGGTAGGGAGTTGGAATTCCATTCAAAAAGACATGCACAGTCTCATCACCGTAATTGTAGAACCAGCCAAATTCAGCCATTTGTGATAGTAAATGAAAAACAAGACTGAATTTGTGATAAAAGTGTGATGAGAAGACTAATGTGAAGTGGCTGTTTATATAGGCAAGAGAATGCCAAGATACGCAAAGATATTTAATGCTGACAGGTAGAATTAATTCTACCTTGTCTCCCTAGACTTTGAAAAAGAATAACAGTCATTGGAAAGAGGAAGCATGGTCTAGACCGCACAAAACACAAGAAACAGTGGTCTGTTCAAGTACAAATACCATTAATCCTAATCACAGTGACTATTAATCTTCCACTTCAACATATTCGAGTACAAACTGAGACTGTTATCAAATTATATTCAAAGATAAGCCAAGTAAAGGATTAGACTGAGAAATCAGAACTTAGACCTATACCAGAACTTAACAGTCATCAGAACATAATTTCTTAACTCGAAAAAGGAATACCCATCTTAGTAAATCCTCATACAAGTGCTGAGTTATAGACGTCAGAACTTAATCATCAGAACGTGTAACTAGAACTTGTCCTCAGAATTTGTGCAATAATGACACATTGACTGTTTTATCTAAAATAACATAGACCACCACATAAATTTTCATCATTCAGATGGAGTGATTAGTGTGTGCATTAAGCTAAAAACAGACAAAGAGTAAAGTCTGATTCACTGCAGTACATCTTAGAAATAAGGCATAACTAAAATTTTTGCTAAAGATCTGTCATTATCCTGAAACCGACTGAAGAATGAGTTTATGCTGGGTCCACCTCAACTATTTTGTGCTAATTTTATGCATCTTTTAAAATTCTATTTTACAGTGGCTTCTCAGTGTAAGTGAGTCACGACTGTTTATCATAATTTATGCTATTTTCAGAGTATTTCTCCAGTAATCATAGAGTGTGAAAAGTCACCAAGAAAATATTTTGCTTTTCTGATGCATATTTACTTAATACCAGCAATGCACTTGGGTCGTCCCTTCCACATTTTTACTCTAGATCTCAAAGGAGTACCTGATTTTAATCTTTGATCTTTTTGCTTTTGCTTTTGCTTTTGATAAGATAGGTCTATCAGCACTTAGTACATTCAGCAGTTTTACTAGTATCAGAACTTAACAGATGAGTAGCATTATTCTAATTTGTGACTTAGTAATAAGATATACAAAGTGAACTTAACTAAGCTCAGTTATCAGAATTTGCTAGTGTCATAAGATTTCCATTGAAATAATTACTTCTTCCATGAAATCATTTATTTATTGAAGACTACTAGGTCAATATCTAGCACAGTTATCCTCATAGAATTGAATAGGTACTAGAACAGACATATCACTTATCAGAGCTTAGAAACATATATCAGACAACAGTCAGTACTTAAAGACATATATCAATTAAGCACAGAATACACAATGAGATGAATTCTGTAAATACTGAGCATAAAGTCTGATAACACAGAACAAGTCTAAGCAGATTTAGAGAAGGAACCTGAAACCATTCCAAGTTCATTTACCAATCTTGTAAACGTAGCTTCACATAATGGTTTTGTGAAGATATCTGCCAACTGTTGATCTGTGGGAACAAAATGCAATTCCACTGTACCTTCATCCACATGTTCCCTGATGAAGTGGTACCTGATGTTGATGTGCTTTGTCATTGAGTGTTGAACTGGATTACCTGTCATAGCAATAGCACTTTGATTATCACAGTAAATAGGGATTTTGAAATATGTTAACCCATAATCCAGTAACTGATTCTTCATCCAAAGAATCTGTGCACAACAGCTTCCTGCAGCAATATACTCTGCTTCTGCAGTTGATGTGGAAATTGACTTTTGTTTCTTGCTGTACCAAGAAACCAATCTGCCTCCAAGAAATTGGCAGCTTCCACTTGTGCTTTTCCTGTCAATTTTGCAACCTGCAAAATCTGCATCTGAGTAACCTATTAGTTTAAAATCTGATTCTCTAGGATACCATAATCCCAGAGCAGCTGTTCCTTTAAGATACTTAAAGATTCTTTTTACAGCTGTTAAGTGAGGTTCTCTTGGATCTGCTTGAAATCTTGCACAAAGACAGGTAGCATACATGATATCAGGTCTACTAGCAGTTAGATAGAGTAGAGAGCCAATCATACCTCTGTAGTCAGTAATATCTACTGATTTACCGTATCCTTATCCAGTTTTGTTGCAGTGGCCATTGGAGTGGATGCACTTGAACAATCTTGCATTCCAAATTTCTTTAGCAAGTTTCTGGTGTACTTGGTTTGACAAATAAAAGTGCCTTCCTCATTCTGCTTGACTTGAAGGCCCAGAAAATAGCTAAGTTCCCCCATCATACTCATCTGATATCTTGACTGCATAAGTTTGGCAAACTTCTTGCAAAGTTTGTCATTTGTAGATCCAAAAATGATATCATCAACATCAATCTGGACCAGAAGTAAGTCCTTTCCATGGTTGAGGTAGAACAGTGTTTTGTCTATTGTCCCTCTATTGAATTCACTTTCCAGAAGAAACTGAGCTAAAGTCTCATACCATGCTCTAGGAGCTTGCTTAAGTCCATAAAGTGCTTTGTCAAGTCTGTAGACATTATCTGGATGTTTGGTATCTACAAAACCTGGAGGTTGTTCAACATATACCTCTTCCTCCAATTCTCCATTGAGAAAAGCACTTTTCACATCCATTTGAAAGACAGTAAACTTTTTGTGAGCAGCATAAGCCAAAAATATCCTTATGGCTTCTAACCTAGCAACTGGTGCAAATGTTTCATCATAATCAATTCCCTCCTGTTGAGAATATCTTTTTGCAACCAGCCTTGCCTTATTCCTTGTAATTATGCCATCACTGTCAGTTTTGTTTCTGAATACCCACTTTGTACCAACAACAGATCTATTCTTTGGTCTTGGTACTAGGGTCCAGACTTTGTTTCTTTCAAATTCATTCAACTCTTCCTGCATTGCTTGCACCCAATCAGCATCTTGAAGAGCTTCTTCCACTTTCTTTAGCTCAGTCTGAGAGAGAAAGAATTGTAAAGACACTCATTTGAAGTACCTGTTCTAGTTCTGACACCTGCATCAGGATTTCCAATTATCAAATCAGGTGTATGTGATTTTGTCCACTTCCTTGCAGATGGAAGGTTTTCTCTAGAACTGGATGCTCCCCCATGATCCATGCTATCTTCATTTTCATTTTCTGATGCTCCCCCTGAAACTATGCTTTCTGAGTTGGATTCTTCAGTATTTAGATTTTCAGTACTATCAGAACTTAGCTTATCAGAACTTGACGAATCAGAACTTGAAGAGCCAGATGCATGTTCGAATGTTTCTTGAGATGTGGTAGGATTTTGAGTATGCTCCCCCTGCATAGGGGCATCTTCATTTAACGTAGTCACCACAGTTTCAATAACATCAGAGTTTAATCCATCAGAGTTTGCAGTATCAGGACTTAGACTGTCAGGATTTTCAGTATCAGAATATGAGTCTTTATTTTCAAATCTCAGCTGATCATGGTCAACGAAATCTTTAAGACCGGTGATCTTCTTGTCATCAAAAGAGACATTGATAGATTCCATGACCACTTTTGTTCTCAAATTATAGACTCTGAAGGCTTTTGTGGAAAGTGGATATCCAACAAAGATTCCTTCATCAGCTTTTAGATCAAACTTTGATAGCTGTTCAGGATGAGTCTTGAGAACAAAACACTTGCATCCAAATACATGAAAATATTTCAGATTTGGCTTCTTTTTCTTCACCATCTCATATGGTATTTTTCCATGCTTGTTAATGAGTGTTGCATTTTGAGTAAAACAAGCAGTCTGCACAGTTTCAGCCCAGAAATAGGTTGGAAGCTTTGCTTCTTCAAGCATTGTACGTGCAGCTTCAACGAGAGTTCTATTCTTCCTTTCAACAACTCCATTTTGCTGTGGAGTTCCAGCAGCAGAAAATTCCTGCTTTATTCCATGGCTTTTGCAGAACTCTTCCATTATCAAATTCTTGAACTCAGTGCCATTATCACTCCTTAAAATTTTCACAGAATCTTTGACCATTTTATCCAGCTGTTTGACATGATCAATCAAGATAGATGCAGTTTCACTTTTTGTGTGCAAGAAATACACCCATGTGTATCTGGTGAACTCATCCACTATGACCAACGCATACTTCTTCTTTGCAATAGACATGACATTTACTGGACCAAATAGATCAACATGTATAAGATGATAAGGCTCAAGAATTGATGATTCAGTCTTGCTCTTGAATGAAGATTTTCTTTGTTTGGCTTTCTGACATGAATCACAAAGACCATCAGGAGCAAATACTGTGTTTGGCAATCCTCTCACAAGATCTTTCTTGACCAGTTCATTTATATTGTTGAAATTTAAATGAGAGAGTTTCTTATGCCAATTCCAGCTTTCTTCAATTGATGCTCTACTTAACAGACAGATTGCAGAGCCATCAGTACTTGTTGAAAGCTTAGCTTCATAAATGTTACCACGTCTGTATCCTTTCAGAACAACTTTGCCTTTAGATTTACTCACAACTTCACAGTGTTCTTCAAAGAAATCAACATGATACCCTCTGTCACAGATTTGACTTATACTCAGTAGGTTGTGTTTAAGTCCTGAGACCAGAGCTACTTCTTTAATGATGACATTCCCAAGATTGATATTGCCATATCCCAATGTTTTTCCAATGTTGCCATCTCCATAAGAAACACTTGGGCCAGCTTTCTCCATAAAGTCTGATAGAAGGGCCTTATTTCCAGTCATATGACCTGAACATCCACTGTCCAGAACTAGAATATTTTTCCTGTTGCCCTGCAATCACAAAGACCACTAATTATTAGTTTTAAGGACCCAGACTTGCTTGGATCCTTTGGCCTTATTAAGTTTGTTAACATTTGCAGCGGATTTAGCATCAGAGTTTATGTTAACATTTTTCTTATCAGAATTTACATTATCAGACTTTGAATCAGAATTTATACTAGAAGGAACAATGGAAACTTTCTTCAAAGAAGGTTTTATTTGATAATAATCATAGTACAAACTATGATATTCCTTACAAGTATAAATGGAATGCCATAAACTACCACAATGAAAACAAGGATTTTGTGGTTTGTATCTAACTGACTGACTCTTAACTCCTGATTTTGAAGGTAAGGAGTTAATATTCTTATTTTTCCTGCAAAAAGAAGCCAGATGGTTAGAACTTCCACAGTTATGACATGTTTTCCTAGGAGCATCAGGAACAGGTTTATAATCATTGCTTTTATTCACACCTTCCTTTCCATTCCTATTTTTCCTAGGTGATTTTACCTTGTTTGCATTCTTGACATCTTTCAGCTTATGCTTAAGCTGCTTCTTTGTCATTAAGCCTATGTTTACTTCAGCTGTCTTTTCCTGTTTTAGTTTGTCAGAAGTTAATTCCTCTTTAACTTCTGATTTCTCATTATCAGACTTTACAGTTACAAACTTAACAGGTTTTAACTTTGGCTTTTGCTTAACAACAGGCTTAATTTCTTCAGTTCCTTTATCATTCTTATTCTCTCCATAACCTAAGCCCTCTTTCCAATTTTCACTACTTAGCAAATTTTGAGTTGTTCTGCCAGAGTTAGTCCAAGTCCTGATTATCTCTCTTTCCTTTTCTAACTCAGTTTTTAGAGATTTATTCATTTTTAGCACTTCATCCCTAACATAAAAAGCATCATCTCTATCCTTCTGAGTTTGATGGAATATAACTAACTCTTTTTCTAAAAAATCATTTCTTTTCTTAAAAGCAAGATTTTCAGAAGTTAATCTTTCACATGTTAAGGTTTGATCTCTATAACTAACAAACATGGTTTTAAGATATCTTCTCAATTCATTAATATCATCAGTATGAAAAGCATAAGTAGTCTGAGGTACCTTTGTTTCAGCAGCTTCAGAACTGCTCTCAGCACTTTCTTTATCAGCATTTGCCATCAATGCATAGTTCTCCTCACTTTCAGAGTCTGAAGTGTTTGTCCAACTTTTCTGCTTTGTGACAAGAGCCTTGCCTCTGTCACCCTTTACCTTCTTGCAGTCAGGAGATATGTGGCCTTTCTCACCACAGTTATAGCATTTAACATTGGTGTAATCTCCTCTGTCAGACTTTCCTCCTCTGCCTTCAGATCTTCTGAAATTCTTCTTATCAGAACTTATGCTTTTTCTGGAAAACTTCTTTCCCTTCCTGAACTTCCTGTATGCAATCTTGGTGATTCCTTTCACCATAAGAGCACACAGCTTCATCATCTCCTCATCAGCATCAGTCTCAGGCAAGCTTTCAGAATCTGAGTCATCATCACTCTCAGAACTTGATGACTCAGTATCAGACTTTATGAAAAGAGCTTTACCCTTGTCTTTCTTTGAGGAAGCTGCCTTGGGGAATTCTTCTTCAACCTTAAGAGCGACAGTCCTTGACTTTCCTCCTTTCCTCTTGCTTCTTTGTTCCATCTCCAGCTCATGAGTCTTGAGCATTCCATAGATTTCGTCAAGAGTTGTTTCATCAAGATTGTAGTTGTCTCTTATTGTCGTTGCCTTCAAATCCCAGCATTCAGGAAGAGCTAACAGGAACTTAAGGTTTGAATCTTCAAGATCATACTCTTTATCAACCAATGACAAATCATTCAAAAGTTTGACAAATCTATCATATAAATCATTCAATGACTCATTAGTCTTTGAGTCAAAGTGTTCATACTCTTGAGTGAGTATTGTCTTCCTGTTTTTCTTAATTGTGTCAGTTCCTTGACACCTTGTTTCCAGAGCATCCCATATCTCCTTAGCAGTCTTGCAGTTGATTACCCTGTTTGACATTACATTATCAATGGCACTATGCAGTAAGTGTCGTACCTTAGTATCCTTAGCAATTGATGCTATGTCTTCAGCAGTATAATCACTCTTCTCCTTTGGTACGGTCATTGCTGCTTCACCTGCAACTGCAACAGCGAGTTTGGTTGGTTTGTGAGGACCTTCCTTGATTCTATCCAGGTATTCTGGATCTGTTGCTTCCAGGAACATGGTCATCCTTATATTCCATATGGGATATTCAGATGGTCTCAGTATGGGGACTCTGATGGTCTCATACTGACTCTGAATTAGTGTCTTTGGTGGTTCCTCAGTTGTGGTAGGCTTAGTTGGAGTTTCCGTGTCCGACATGATTGTGTTTGGATCTTTAACTGTATGTAAGTTAACAGATAGGCTCTGATACCAATTGTTAGGTCACACACACACACTGTAGAGGGGGTGAATACAGTGTATAGTACACTCAAATCGAACTTTAAGAACTTAAGTAACAGAAAACAAACTTTATTGAAACAATAAACTCCGTTACAGTATGGAACTGTTACCTCTCAGTGATGAACAAATATCACGAGAGCTGCTAGGGTTATCTAGAATAATAACTTCGATAATGATAACACTTATAGTGTAAACCCTATGTCTATGTTTATATACTACACAGTTACAAGATAATCGCTAATTGATATGGAATATAATTCTGCTTCCTAAAATATATCAATCAGATATCTTTTCTTCCAAGTATTCCATTCTTCACGGAACTTCTTCTTCATGCATATCTCTTCTTATGTTTATCTCGATCTTCTTTCCTTTAATCAGCTACTGTCCTTATCTGATTGTCCTTCAGCACTTAAGTTCTGATATCTATCTTCTGATGATTATCTTCTGATAATATAAGTACTGATATCCTTAAGTCCTGACTTCCAGTATAAGTACTGATCAACAGTTAAGTACTGATTTATCCTGTTCACATAAGATCTGAAAGCTAACCATAAAACATATTAGCCATGACATTATCAAATATATCTAACATCAACATAGATGAGAAGCAAACTTATCATTTGGTTGGGGTACAACGGTAGCATAGCACAAGCAACCAATCACTTTAAGTTCCTCATAATCTGGGACATCATTAAACAACACTTCATATGGGCATTTATCAAGTAAAACTGGAGAGGGGGTTCGATTAATCAGGTAGACTGCAGCTTGCAGGCACTCACCCCAGAAAATAATAGGAAGTGCAGCATGAAAACGTAAAGCTCGTGCACAATTTAATAGATGCTTGTGTTTACGTTCGACCAACCCATTTTATTGGGGAGTGTATACACACGTGGTCTGGTGAATAATTCCCATCTCAGACAAGTGAGATGAAATAACTTTGTTAACAAATTCTGTTCCATTGTCTGTCCTACGAACCTTAATAGTAACAGCAAACTGATTCTTAATAAGAGCAATAAACTCTTTTAGTATGGAGGGAACAACATACTTATCAGATAAGAGATAAATCCAAGTACAACGTGATTTATCGTCAACAAGAGTTAAGAATATGTTACAATTACCATGGGTTTTAAACCGATATGGCCCCCAAAGATCTGCGTGTACCAGATCAAATAACTCTGTACTAACATGTTCACTATGATTAAATGAATATCTATGTTTTTTTGCTAAACAACATCTATCACAAACATTCATAATATTAGACTTACACTGAACTGGTAATTTCCTCACAACAGTAGTAGGTACATGCCCTAATCTGGCATGCCACAAATCGATACTAGCCACATTAGCCACAAAAGTATTAGCATATGATACTAAGCTGACAGGGAATGAAGAGGTAGAACCAGACTAAAGTGATGTATCGGTTAACATATACAAGCCATTTTCTTCTTTACCAAGCACGAGAGCTTTCTTCCAGGCATGATCCTGAAGGTAACATTTGTCAGCCAAGAAGGAGGCTTGATATGGAGTATCTTGGAATAGCTAGGATATAGATAATAGATTGTAATAAAATGATGGTACATAAAGTACATTCGTCAAGACAATAGAAGCAACTAAAATCAAATTGCCATATTGTCTAACAGGAGCATCATTTCCATTGGGTAACAAAAGAGTAGCGGAACAATCTCTCACATCTTGTAGTAAATGCAAAAATGGAGTAATATGATCAGTAGCACCCGTATCTAGGATCCATTTGGATTGAGTATGATCACTAGAAACAGAATGCACTTGATGAACAGAATGTGTAGTCATACCTGTCCTTTGAACATGATTAGCAGATGGAAACCAGGTACTAGTAGGGTTGAAATTTCCTGTACTTGAACTGGCAGAGTTAGCACTCTGTAGTTGAGTTATGACCATATTCTGCTGCATTAATTGAATCAATTGTTTGCATTAACCTTCTGATAAACCAAGACCATCTACTTGAGATCTTTGCTAGCCTGCACTCACAGTACCAGTATCTAACATAACATCAGTAGAAGCACTATGAGTTACATTTTCCACTAATGACCCTTTTTGAGCATTGATCCTTGGCTTTGGTTTTGGTTTACCAAATAACCTATGCCAGGATGGATATCCATGGATACATAAATAACTTGCTCTCAGATGACCAGTCATGTGACAAAAATCGCATATCAAAGAGGAATCAGCCTGCTTCTTACTTGCAGAGCCTTGTTTTGAATAAACTTTGCCCTGAAAGAAGGATTTCACATTCATAGCCACGTTTCCAGACTATATAACACTTTCATGACAAGACGCATCTCTTTGGCTATCTTCTAGAAGCAGCATAACATAGCTTTGACTCAGAGTTGGCAAAGGAGTCATCATTAAGATTTGACCACGAATACCAGTAAATGTGTCATTGAGTCCCATCAGAAAATGTGTTAGTTGAAGACTGTGTTCCATATCAATCAACCTATTGTTAACAGCACAAGTGCATTCAGTGCACGTACATCTAGGTTTAGTAGACAAACACTCAAGTTCATCATGTATTGTTCTGAATCTCGTGAAATGGGCAGAAATTGACAATGATCCTTGTGAGAGATGTGCAATTTCCTTCCTTAAGTGAAACAATTTTGGCATATTACTTTGTGCATATCGAACCTTCAAATCAAGCCAAATCTCATTTGCGGACTGAATGTAAACAATATTGTTACGTATCTCTATGGAAACTAAATTGAGGATCCATGACGTAACCATATTATTACATCGAAGCCAGTGAACAAGCAGTGGTGAGCTGGAAGCTGGTTTAGTGTACGATCCATCAACAAAACCTAGTTTTAGTTTAGATGACAACGTAATTTCCATAGATATGTGCCACTGATTGTAGTTATTTCCATTCAATACTACAGTTGTAATCTGCATACCAGGACTATCTGATGGATGTAGATAATATGGATGATGACAATCAAGAGTTGATGATGAACTAGTAGATCCTAGAGTTGCAGATGAGTTTGATGCGCTTGTAGTCATTTCCGTAATGAATTAATAGTGATTTAGTTCTAATTACAAAGAATATACGAATCACGACAAATGAATCGTAGCTTAGAACACTTACAGATCTGATGAGAGATTGATAAGAGGATTGAATAGATTCAGAAATTGATGAATTGAAGAGCTTACAGTTTCAGTTGCAGTGCTCTAATGGCGGAAACATCACTAATTGAAAACGATGATGATGAAGCTTGAAGACGATGACGAAGACGATCGAGTATAGAGGCTCTGATACCATGTTATAAATCCAGCGTTCATCTTCAACAATCAAGTAAAGCTTTTATCATCATTTTATATCATCAATCACAGTTTTGATCACTCAGTTTTAATATCAAAGTAAAAGTAACTTTTTAAGAGAAATGAGTACTAAAGATAGATCTTAACTAACTACAAATGGATACAAGTTTTTCCTATATAGAGTAGCCTTTCTAACAAAGTAATCTGTTACACATAGCTGGCATTGCCACGTCACTCAGAGCTGTCATTCTATTATGATAGTGTCACTTGATGTTGCACCTGGCACGTGACTCAAACTGTCAACACTAACAGCTTTTTGCTCTTGCAAGAGCACTTGGGATCTGTACTCTTCCTTTAGTTTCAAACAAATTTTTTTTCTTAAAAATTGTTGGAAGATCGGTCAATCGAGCAGTTATTTGTGAGAACGGACATGTCTTTGGAGTATGGCAGATTGATCTAGATTTTTTTGTGTACTTTTTTAATTTTTTTAATATATAATTTATAGTACTTGATTTGAATAATAAATGACAAAGTATGAAAATTTGTCAATAAATTTCACCGTTTAGGTGTCCGAGGATATGTACCTCAACGAATAATTGCAATCCAAATTATTCTTTCAAATCCTGCTGGTGTTCAAATTTGATTTTTCAAAGTATTCTGGAATGTAATTTACCGGTATTCAAACACTGATTACATTTGGAAAAAATTGTTGAATGATTTTATATGTGTTTTTTAGATAAAGAAAAATACAGTAAAACCTCTGTAAATTAATACTCGATTAATTAATAATCTCTCTAAATTAATAATTTTGTCCGGTCCCGACTTGGGCCAGTTCAAAAAATGATCAATTTCGATAAGATAATAAGATAATAATTTTTTTGAAAACCCTGTATAAAAATATGGTCCCAATAAAACTATAAATTAATAATTCCCTTATATTCATAAAAATATAGCTATTATATCTTTGTAAAATATGATTCAATTGTAGTTTGCTTTTTCATATAATTTAAATCAACATGAAGTTCATCCCTAATCTTCCTTATTGCATCCAAAAGCTCGGGTGTGGTGCTTTCATGTTGCATCAAAAAGTTATTAAGCATTTTTGATGCCTTGAGTGCTTCTTTACGTGTAACCGGCTTCAACGGTGTTGTATCGTCTTCAAGATCATCTTCAACACTATTTTCAAGGATGGTGTTTGCAATCTGTTCTATACTCTGGACCTCGGAACATGATTCATTTTCACCCGGATAATCTAAGAAGTTATTAACATCCATTTTATTACGATAACCTAGATCCTTAATCATCACCTCAAGTTCATGAATGTATTCTTCCGGAGTTGTATGTTCATTTAAATTGCTCGAAACTTCATCTATGGAACGAATTTTGCAATGTTGAAAGTACCTTGCTATTGACTCTTGTTTTACATTTGTCGTCCACGTCGCGACTGCATAATTGATAGCATCCAAAACATTAATCTTTCCTGGATCAGATTGTCCCAACTCATAACCTTCTAATAACCCACGATATAATCTCCTGCGATAGTGCATCTTGAAAGCTCTTATAATTCCTGCATCACAAGGTTGGATTTTTGATGTCATGTTATACTTAATTCATGTACTTTGAATTTTCCTAATATACATTGAATATTTTCTATGTAAAATACAATGAATTTAACTTATACACTACATGGATTTTGAATCTAATATATTGTACATTACATTGACTTTCTAAATTCATATACATTGAATTAATTGAATTAAGTATAAAATATAAATTGTACAATTCATATTATTTAAATTTATGTGAATAAAAATTTAATCAAAAGTTAATTTTGTTTGCTACCGAAAATTCTCTATAAATTAATAATTATTAATTTATCGATTAATTAATACCTCTCTAAATTAATAAAATTCTCCGGTCCCAACTATATTAATTTATAGAGGTTTTACTGTACAAGGAAATTTTTGCCCAAGTCTAGGAGACTCTACTGATATGATGTAAATTGGTATACTGAAATCAGTTAAAATCTTTCAAAAATCTTTATGTAGATTGGTATTGAATGCCCCCAAACCTTTTTTTGAAGTCGAACACACGACATGGAACCAGAGATAAACCCTTACCACTAGAGATCTAAACACACAATGATCATAATATATAGCTAGCTTAGTTAAGCCGGTGTCCTTGTCATAAGGTTATTTTCCAAAATCTTTTACTGACTCTGAGTTCTCATAATCTATCAAAACCTACAATAGGAAACCTGCGAGGGAAAAAAATCACAGATAGTAATTACTAAGCATAACCTTCCTGAAAACCTATGATTTTGGCGGCTTTAATGCCGATTTCTTGAAAGAGAGAGGAAACAGAGAGTTTGAGACTATTTATTTTGACTATATAGGAAGTACAGTGCCATTTAGGACACATCCGGGGATCATACACATCAACAGAAAGAATACAATAACAAGAAAAGTGAATGATTAAAAAAAGCTCTCAAGTAGGAAACTTTAAGCTCTCAAGAGAATTAAGCGTGTCGAGATTGCCCAGGTGGTAAAGAGCTCAAGAGAATGATCGTGATTGGTGTAGTAGTTGCAAACTGAGTCGGTGAGTCCAAATTCTATTTACGGAACAACTTAATTTAATTTAACAAGCCACAAAGCAATGGATTATACGGTTGATATTCACCAAGATCATGTCAATGCGTGAAGGTTTTACTGTTGTGAATATCCAAGAACAAACTCTCCTCAACCAAAGTTCGGAGTTAAAAATGGCGGGTTTGCATCAGGTGATTCCACGCTCTGACTATCTATGTTCACATTCTTTAGACATCAATTCTGCTAAGACAGAAAATACTGTATCCAGAACAGATGATAACTCGTGTGTTAAACATTCTGTGAATTCTCTACATTTCTTTCTATTATTGTGGAAAATCTGTTGTTTTAATATCTCTGAGAGTGAAGATTCCAATTTTAATGAAGTGAACTAGAATTCTCTTAACATCTATAAACATATTGGTCTTCTAACTATGTATAGACATCATGGAGATTATCTAGTGTTTAGATTTGAGAATGGGAAATATGGTGCTATTGCTTTGAAATACAGTACTTTGGATAGCTTAATATCTGGGCTTGAGTTCTGGATCTCAAGATCCGATGAAAAGGTCAGCGTTTAGGTCAGAGTTACTAGCAATGCTGTTGTTACAAGGAACCTCCAGATGAGGCTATGATACTTTTCTTCATGATTGCTCTATATACTCACCCTGAGGATAGACCTGTAGTCCTCTGGTGTCCTCATAATTAACTCTATATTTATCAATTTGATCTGAAATGGGTTCTTAACTTATTCTCTTTCAAAACCATTGTATTTCTTTTATATGCTTCGATAATATAGATATTTCTCTCTTTTTTTCCAAATTAAAGCCATGTAATATTCTTAATCAGGCCAGCTGATAAATTTAAATACTGCAGAATATCAGTATTAATAGGTGTCACATAATTTAATTTCTGATGCATGATCGTATTAGATAATGTTGTCCATTCACTAAAAGCTAAATGTTTTACCAAGTAAGGAATTTGGTGTCTTCTTGTGGTAAGTCTTTGAGTTGTTATTCTGGTTGTTGAAACCTACATATTAAAGAAATTATTCTTACATTAAGCAAAAAGCTACTAATATGATGTCTTAACTACCCCAAAATATGAAAGAGAATTTTTTTTGTATAAATAGCTTAGGCAGATTCACAACCTAGGTGTAAATAGTCTGGAAAATCATTATAATGTTATTCAGCAAACAAACAGAGTAAGAATGATCTAAAACAAACTTTAAATCTCTGTGGAAAATTAGGAGGAATACATTAACAAGAAAAGTGGGTATATGATAAAGGAATCTTAGCTCTCAAATTGGAAATTCTCACTCGGTAAATAGTTGCGAATTTAGCCCTGAATGCAACATGGAAGGTCCAAAATAGAAGCTTACCCTGGACCTCTACCTCTAAATATGGAATAGTATAATAGGACAGTGTGAAAGGTGCTTTTAAAGGCACCATACATCCGATGGTAAGAACTCAGGTGCAGAAGAGACTATACTGACCATGCTGATGCCTGCTTCGCAAGTTGATAACATCGAATGCATGGAACTTTTGTGTGCCATCGTCACTTTTAAATGCACCACCACCTGCAGCAACTTGTCTAAGCAACTAATTCTTGCTTTCTTTCTGAGGAATTCTATAGAAAATTCCAATCACTTGTACCTGAAAAATGTAGAAGAGAGATACACCCAGCATGATTACAAAGTTGATACCCTTTGACAATTAACTATAAAGAACATTAGGTTCAAGATGGTCCTTGTTAGTTTCTGTGACAAGTAAGTTTCTAATTGAACCAAAATGAATATTTACATTGTTGCTTCTCAGATGAGCTATATGAAAGCTTATATACAAAGTACAGAATAGAAGAAGATCTAACTAACTATTTGGAGGGAGAGTTTCTAACTAACTCTGTCTTATACAAGAAATGTATATACTATTAACAAACAATTAGCTTTGACTTTGATTAGTTTGAGCAGACTTTGACTTTTGTGTTGACTGGATATCACCCATACCCCCTCAAGTTGGGAGGTGGATGAGAAGAATCATACAAACCCAACTTGGACAATAGTTCCCGAAAATGTGGAGAAGGAATAATCTTTGTAAATATATCTGCAAGCTGATTCTGTGTTGGAAAATAAGTAAGCTGAAGGAGACCCTCTAACACTTTGTCACGTGTAAAGTGACAATCTATTTCAATATGCTTGGTACGTTGGTGAAAACCCGGATTCTTGGCTATGTGAAGAGCGGACTGATTATCGCAGTGAAGCTTAACTGGTTGCAGATTTTTTAACCCCAAGTTCTTCAAGTAATCTAACCATCCAAGTAACCTCTGCAGCTGCAGAAGCCATTGTCTTGTATTCGGCTTCTGAGGAGGATCGAGATATTGTACTCTGTTTCTTTGATTTCCATGGAACAGGAGAATTACCAAGTAAAAGAACATATCAGGTCACTGATCTTCTGGTGTTTGGACAGGACGCCCAATCTGAGTCAGAGAATGGCTGAAGAGTAATAGAAGAAGAGGCATGTAGCTGCCCTGACCAGCTGTGTGTTTTACATAACGAAGCGTGTGTAATAAAGCCTGATAATGTGGGTCTCTAGGCAGATGCATATATTGACTTAACATGTGAACTGTAAAAGCTAAATCGGGTCTTGTGTTGGTAAGGTAATTTAACTTACCAACTAAGGACCTATATAACTCAGGCTGAGAGAAAATGTCACCATCTTAATCACAAAGCTTGATGTTGATAGGTAAAGGTGTTACAGCAGAGGATAATAAATCTTCCGGAACTAATTGTAACAATTCTCTCGTAAATTTACCTTAACTAAGGACAATTCCAGTAGGAAGATAAGAGATTTCCAAACCAAGGAAGTAGTTAAGAAGACCAAGATCTTTTATACTGAACTTCATATCAAGGTAACATTTAAGAGCATCAATCCTGGTGAGATTACTCCCAGTAAGTATTATATCATCTACGTAGACAGCTACATTAGTGATGTCAAATGTGTCTTTGTGAATGAATAAGTTGTAATCATTCTTACTTTGATGGAAGCCTTGATCAAGAAGTTCAGCCATCAGTTTTTCATGCCAATTTCTGGAGGCATGCTTAAGACCATAGATAGACTTTTATAGTTTACAAACCTGATTTGGCATATGAGGAATTCCATCAGGTACCTTCATATTGACCTATTCATGTAGATAACCATGAAGAAATGCATTGTTAACGTCTAATTGATACAACTTCCAGTGATTTGAAGCAGCCAAAGCAATGATACATCTAACTGTGCTCATTTTAACTACGGGAGATAATGTATCTTCATAATATATGCCGTATTTTTGTGTGAACCCTTTTGCCACTAACCGAGACTTACACCTTTCAAGTGATCCATCAGATTTTAGTTTAACCTTGTATACCCATTTACACCAAATTGTTTTCTTAACAGGAGGAAGGTCAACAAGTGTCCAAGTATTATTGGCTTCTAAGGTTATGATTTCTTTGTTCATGGCCTCTAGCCATAAAGGATGTGAAGCTGCTTCTAAATAACTCGGAGGTTCTAATATAGGAACACTATTGCTGAGAAAAGCATGATGAGTAGGTGGTAATACATAACTAGATACCAGATTGCACCAGTGTTTTGTTGTAACGGCCCGCACTTCCGGACCATTAAATCTAAATCAAAACTCATACAAAATACACTTTTAATCCAAAAGTCTATTACAAAGATTACGATTACAAAAGCGTAGCTAAAAGCGGAAGCCCAAAGGTCAATCTACTCCCATTCTAAGTCCTCGAACTCCAATGCTATCCAACTCGAACTCTTAGGCGAAACCTGAAATTGTAAGAATGATCTATACAGCCCAGCAAGTACAAATTGACTAACTCTTTAACCGGAAAACAATGGGTGTTTTAAATAAAACCATTTTTCTCAAACAATAATAATTTTGTAAAACAATTTGTAAAGTAGATCCAACCCAAAATTTTATATTTTATAATTCAGAATTTAAAACAGAACAGATCAGATTTTATAACAGATCAGAACAAAGTAAAACAGAACGAAACGATAATTCTAATAAATACCACAATCTTGATCTACGGCCACACTTTGCCAATAGCCGGCATCTAATTCTTATTCTTATTCTTTATACCACACTTTGCCAGTGGTCGGCATCTAAAGTTCAATAATTACGCGCCCTTAATAGGTATCTAAAGTTGCACACTTGTGCGCCTAATAAGGGTATCTAAGGCTAGTTCCGGAACTATAGCGTAAATTACGAACGGGTTCGAAAACGTAGAGACTGGGTTTCAAAAGATTCTCGTATCTTATTCTTATATAGTTCGAAACAGAATTCTTATATCTTATACGAAATTCGAAAATCAGAGTATCAAAATTTTTCCGAAAATAAAAGTAAGTCAAAAAGTACTTACCTCAAAACCTGACTAGATCTGAATATAGGTTTTTTGACCCTCTAAACGACGTTATCTTGAGAAACACGAAACATGAAAGTTGAAGATAACGAAAATGCCTCTCCGAAAAGTCCAGAATTAATGAATTCCGACTTACGATGAATTTTTTACAAATTTTACAAGACTGCTGATTTTTGGGTATGAAAGAGACCTACGAATTTTATAACAAAAACGAGGAAAACGAATAGGATCTATTTATAACGATACAAAACCCTATATCTTAACCTACAAATTATTCATATTAGAATCTGCTCCAAATTTTAGGCCCGTTAGTCTAATCCAATTTTAAATCATAGTCCTTATCAAATTTTAATCCTTTTAATTCTATTATTCTATTATTAATCTAATTTTAAAAATTACGGGATATTACATACTACCCTCCTTAAAAAAAAATTGGTCCCCAAATTCACATCAAACCTATACGTCTAGGCCCTCTAATATCTATAGGTCTAACTTAAACTATGGTCCACAAGATCGAATCCTAGGGAATGTACTAGTCTCATACCTAATACACTCCGAAGAACAGCCCGCTCCGATACCAACTGTAACGGCCCGCACTTCCGGACCATTAAATCTAAATCAAAACTAATACAAAATACACTTTTAATCCAAAATTCTATTACAAAGATTACGATTACAAAAGCGCAGCTAAAAGCGGAAGCCCAAAGGTCAATCTACTCCCATTCTAAGTCCTCGAACTCCAATGCTATCCAACTCGAAATCTTAGGCGAAACCTGAAATTGTAAGAATGAGCTATACAACCCAGCAAGTACAAATTGACTAACTCTTTAACCGGAAAACAATGGGTGTTTTAAATAAAACGATTTTTCTCAAACAATAATAATTTTTTAAAATAATTTGTAAAGTAGATCCAACCCAAAGTTTTATATTTTAAAATTCAGAATTTAAAACAGAACAGAGCAGATTTTATAACAGATCAGAACAAAGTAAAACAGAACGAAACGATAATTCTAATAAATACCATAGTCTTGATCTACGGCCACACTTTGCCAGTAGCCGGCATCTAATTCTTATTCTTATTCTTTATACCACACTTTGCCAGTGGTCGACATCTAAAGTTCAATAATTACGCGCTCTTAATAGGTATCTAAAGTTGCACACTTGTGCGCCTAATAAAGGTATCTAAGGCTAGTTCCGGAACTATAGCGTAAATTACGAACGGGTTCGAAAACATAGAGATTGGGTTTCAAAAGATTCTCGTATCTTATTCTTATATAGTTCGAAACAGAATTCTTATATCTTATACGAAATTCGAAAATCAGAATATCAAAACTTTTCCGAAAATAAAAGTCAGTCAAAGTCAGAGTATCAATGGAGTAGAATATGTTCTGCAATGTAAAGATGTATGCTCTTCAAACTAAACATATTTTGTAGAATAATATGTTTTGTAATCTTGTACTCATAAACTGTATGTATTTTTGCACAATTTTCACTAAAAAATTAATGTTTATGCAAAATAATTCACAAAATAATATGTTCTCCGACTTAATATTTTAATTGCAGAACGTGGACTCCACAAAAAGTGAGGTCACCATAGAAATTAACTCTTATATAACAATCAGATAATTACATCAGTGTGCAGATATGAAACAAAACTCCAGCAAAATGTGTGTAGTATGAAGATTTTTAAAATTTTATAACAGTCGGATAATCACATTGTAAGAACTGACAAAGAAGGAGCATAATAACGCAGATTGTCACTAATTGCAGAATCGCAATAAGTAGTTCAAAGGAAGATGACTAAAGTGGTACAATGTTTTGACAAATCAAGAGAACCAAAGAATGTTATTTCTAGTTGAGTAAAACTTTCAAACTTGGATTATCTGCAAATGAAAAATAGACTAACAAAATTCAGATGCTGGATCGTAACCCAACAAAATCCAAAGACTGCAAATGAAAAATAGACTAACAAAATTCAGATGTTGGATCGTAACCCAACAAAATCCAAAGACTGCAGCTGAGGTTTCAGAATTTAACATGGGACTTACAATCGAAATCATGCTTACTGATACAGTTAGGACGTAGACCGTTGACAAGTCTTGAGCTCCAGCATGTAATGTGAAAGGCCCTAAAGTAAGCATCTGCCCTTATTTTTCATGTAAAAATGTCTGCTTCCCAAATTGATAACATCGAATGCATGGATTACTTTTAAAGTTCATTGTTTGCCTTGGCTGATTGTGATATGTAGGGCATACACTACCTCATACTAGTTGCTAATCTCTGGGGTATGTTAAAGCTGTATTTTGACTAATTTATCATATATGAAATTGAACTAGTTACACTGAAATCTTGTTAGTATGAGCTGCATAACTGTGTGATTGTATTTGAGCAACACGCCAATGCATTAGATAGAGGCTCTGTTAGCTTACATAGTAAGTTTTTAATGGAGGAGTAGTAATATTCAGTGTCTAAACTAGACTTTGCTAATTTGATGTTTTGAATATGAAATTGAAATTTGAATATCTTACTATCTTACTTCCTGCATCTTTAGTCCCTCACCGTGCAGTTACAGTTTAACCAAATCAAATGCAATTCTTATCTAAGTGAGCTTGCTCTTTTAAATTGTTTGTCTGTAGTTCAAGCAAGTAAACAAAGCACGAAGAATGATGTCTTTGTTTTGTGAAAAGTGTCACTGTAATACAAAACAGGGCCTACATGATCAAATTTTTTATCTTCTTACTTCTGCAGAGGAAATAGTTTAAATTTAAGTGGATCTAATTCTAGTAGACTCTTCACTCTTTATATTAATTAAATATTGATAGCCAATATTTTAAAATAAAATGTTACTTGTAGATGAGACAAAATCGATTAAATCTATTACCAATTAGCAAATGTAATTTATGCTAAGACAAAATATCAAAAATAGGATTATGCTAGACTATAGTAAAATAGATAAATCAATGTCCGAGAAGTATACTGTACGAAACTTTACCCTCATTTCAAAGAATGAAACAACGTCTACTCAAAAGGCTTCGGGTTGTGTGCACAGATATGTGTGTTCTGGGTACAAAATGATATACAATGATACATAAAAATACATAAAAGTAAGTGGGACAATACCTTGTCCCCTGATTTTCTTCACATGGGACTTACATATGCCCTGAGAATCATCTTCCTTCTTAATTTTTAATGTCTCATGGTCAAAAACTCACACCCATTTTCACATCCAAGATTTAGAAGCAACATTTTCTCTCGATTACAGTAATTAAGAATTTGCTCAACCCCTTATAATATTTGAAATCGTTTACAGAACTGAGGTAGTATTAAAAATATGATACTACGTATAATTGTTAACCGAATAATTCGATAAAACCCTAAAACACCGACTAATACGATTCAGGATAAAACCGAAAGTTGAATAGCGTGTTAATTAATGTTGCTGGGTAGATTGCATCTGACTTGGGGTTGTCAAAAATCACAAGGCATCCAGCACCTTAGGCTAAGGTACCTGCAAACTTCTTATAAAAGATCATCTGCGATAATTTCTTCCCAACATGCTATTCAGGAAATTCAATTAACTCAGTATAATACCTTTTGTAAATAGATAGCTAAGTTGAGTTTTCATAAATACAGAATTTCAGAATAATGTTAAAATCATAAAATATCTCAGATTAGATTTAAGACGTTACACTGACCAAATACACCCTGTGGATTAATAACCATCCACTTTTTTCAGTACACCAACAGAATTGAGATGAAACAAAAGATTAGAGCAGACAAGTGACAGGAGGGCAAAAGAACTGGAGTACTTCTGTTTAATGCATAATGTAAAAAGACTAGTAATGACATGGAAAATGCTACTATAGCTGTTTAATTTAGCTCACTGGTTTCATCACTCCCCCTCAAGCCAAGGTAGGCTGTGCTGCAGCTCCGGCTTGGATAGAAGGTAGTAATTCTGCTTAGAAGATAAAGCCTTAGTCAGCAGATCAGCTAACTGAGAGTATGATGGTACATGCTTGATGACTATGCTGCCAGAGTTGATCTTATCACGAATGAAGTGACAGTCCACTTCCACATGTTTCGTGCGTTCATGCAAAACGGGTTTAGCTGCTATTGATATTGCAGCTTGATTATCGCAGTTAAGCAAAGCATGTGGCAACTGAGAAAAACCCATATCTTTGAGTAAAGCTGACAACCAAGTGATCTCACAAGATGTTACAGCCATAGCACGATATTCAGCTTCCGTCGATGACCTAGCAACCACAATTTATTTCTTCATTTTCCAACCAATAGGGGGATCTTAATAAGACACAAAATCCAGTGGTGGATCTCCGAGATATGGGACATATGGCCCAATCACTATCACAATACGCATTGAGTTCAGTTGTAGACGAAGAAAACAATTGTATGCCTTGACCTGGGTTCAATTTAAGGTACCTTAACAAATTAGTGGTTGCATCCATATGAGCTGAAATGGGATGTTACATGAACTGTGTCAATATGTTCACTGAATGGCATATGCTGGGTCTGCTAATAGTAAGATAAAAAAGTTTGCCCATGATTCTATGATAGGGATGTGGATTTTGCAAGAATTCACCATTCGTGTGGGTCAAACGCAGATGAACATTCATGGGAAGTTTCAGGGAAGTTGCATTACTCAGACCATAAAACTCAATAAGGTCAAGAGCATATTTCTTCTACGATATGAAGAAACCAACGTCACTTCTAGTAATTTCCAAGCTTATAAAATAACTAACATCTCCTAGATCCTTCATGTGGAAATTAGAAGGCAACATTGACTTGAGATGATCAATCTCAGATAGATTGTTCCCTGTGATGAGAAGATCATCTACGTATACTAACACATTGGTAATATTACATTAAGTTGTATTAGTTAAGAGACTATAATCAGCTAGAGATTGAGTGTACCCAAGAAATTTCAAAACAGTAGATAGCTTGCAAAACCAATTCCTGGACGCCTGCATTAGTCCATATAATGATCGTTTCAGCTTGCATACGAGCTTGGATTTACCAGAACTAGACTCCCCCGGTTTGGAACTATCCTGCAGCCTAGGTGAGTATAGCCCTTTGGCAGCTTCATGTATACAACCTCCTCTAGATCTCCGTGCAAGAACACGTTGGTAACGTCCATTTGGACAGCATTCCAATCAACCTGCAGAGGTTCTGCTCCAGCAAAGTGTCATACAAGGAGGATAGGTTCCTGTGAACAATAGGATCTTCCTTTACCTATGCCGTGAAATTCCGAAGAGCAGACTCAAAAAGCTTAAGGGAGCACATTGAATGAGCATCAGCAACAGCTTTTATGGAAACAAGTTCGGGTCCTGATAGTGCAATCCCACCTCTTGTGATGATATTATTATTGGGTTTAAACCAAATATGTGGTATGGGCTTGGTGATACATAACATAACTGGATTGGGTAATAATTGTATGTGTTATAATTATTATTAATGGGATTGGATAATAATTGTATGAGTAGACAACTATTATTATAATCATATTAGGTATGTCTTGTTGGCTAAGTTTGTGATGGTTATATATACATAGTTATGTTATTGTTTGATGTAGCTATTGATAATTGTATAAACTGAAGAATTGAACTTATTGAAATGTAAAGATTGATTGAAAAGTTATTTACAACTTGTGTCTGTATATTGAATATATACAAAGTAAGTAAAAGCTAAGCTAACAGAATTGGCGGGAAAAACATAACTAACTAACTAACTTTGATTATACTAGTTTGACTATTATGCTGAGCTGGAACACTGGTGACTTGGTTTGACACATTAGCATTAGTATCTTCAATAGCCTCCCTCAAGTTAGGATCTATATGATATTGTGAAAGATCATATGGTCCTAACTTGACAGATAGCTTGTTGAACTGTGGTGAGGGCACAGCTTTAGTTAGTATGTCTGCTAACTGATTAGTAGTAGGAAGATAAGTTAATTGGATCAGCCCTTCCAAATCCTTGTCTCTAATAAAATGGCAATCAACTTCTATGTGTTTAGTGCGATCATGAAACACAGGATTCTTAGCAATGTATATTGTTGATTGATTGTCACAATGAAGGGTTACAGGTGTGAGATTAGTAACACCTAACTCTTGTAACAACCAGATTGTCCAAGTTATTTCAGATGCTGCAGCTGCCATTGCCCTATATTCAGCTTCTGAACTTGATCTTAATACAGTGGATTGTTTTTTAGACTTCCAAGCAACAGGTGAATTCCCAAATAGCAACACATAACCAGTTACTGAGCTTCTACTATCTAGACATGATTCCCAGTCAGAATCAGAAAATGCTTGTAAGGTAAGATGATCACTGCCCTTGAGTATGATTCCTTGACCAACAGTACAAGATATATACCTAAGTGTGTAATGCAATGCATCAAGATGTGACTGTCTTGGTGCATGCATAAACTGACTTAGGGATTGAACAGTAAAGCACAAATCTGGACTGGTATTTGTCTGAATGTTAAGTTTTCCAACCAGAGATCTATACATCTCAGGATCACTTAATAAATCTCCTTCATCGGACTTTAACTTCAAGTTTAATGGTAAAGGTGTGACCGCTTTCTTTGTCAAATCCAAGTTACAGAATTCTAGTAACTCTTTTGTGAATTTCTTCTGGCTTAACACTATTCCTTGAGAAATATAAGATACTTCAATGCCTAGAAAAAAATGCAATCTCCTAGATCTTTTATACCAAATGTTGAGTGCAAGTGAGCCTTAATAGACTGGATATGTGGGATATTACTACCTGTGATAATAATATCATCCACATAAACAGCCATAATAGTGCTATCAGCATCAGACTTATGAATGAAAAGACTGTAGTCATTCTTTAACTGAGTAAATCCTTGACTGACTAATTCATTGCCTTGGGCCATATATCGATTTGGTTAACCTACAAACCAGATTATGAGGATTATCAACACCTTCAAGCACCAACATATAGACTTCTTCATTCAAGTCCCCATGTAAGAAAGCATTGTTTACATCAAGCTGAAAGAATTTCCATTTCATATGAGCTGCTAAGGCCAAGAGACATCTTACTGTACTCATCTTTACAGGTTAAAAAATTTCTTCAAAATCAATACCAAATCTCTGATTGTAACCTTTTGCAACTAAACGAGCTGTACATCTTTCTAGACTCCCATCTTCATTCAGTTTAACTTTATACACCCATTTAGAGCCAATTGGCTTTTTACCTTATGGTAGAGGAACTACTTGTCAGGTATGGTTATCTTCTAAAGCCTGTAATTATTTTTTCATTACATCAAGCCAAAGAGGATGTTGTGAAGCTTCTTTAGTAATTCATAATGGGCAGATAACAATGAATGATGTGAATTTGGTAAAGATGATTCAGATATGAGATTGCACCAGTGAGCAGGTGCTAAAGAATTATCAGAAAAAACAGAATTACATTGATAATCTTGTAGATATGTGGGAGATGATTTAATTCTTGTGGATTGTCTCACAGGTGTTGAAACAGTAGACTCAATAACAGATTGTGTTGATATAGTAGGCTCAATGACAGATTAATCAGCAAAAATATGAGAATGACTATAAAAGGATGATGTCTGATCATTTTTCTGAGCAGAAGTTGAAGAAGGTATTGGGACAAATATTTCATTAAGAAATTGAGATGTAGAACAATTTTCAGCAGAGATAATTGTGTATGGGAATAGATGTTCGTGAAAAACCACATCTCTAGTAACAGTCAAAGTATTATTTTTTAGGTCAAAGATTTTATATCCTTTTTGAGTAGTAGAGTAACCAACAAATACTCCAATACCAGCTCTGGGATCAAATTTTGTCCTATTAACCTTTGTAGTAGAAAAATATACTAGGCAACCAAAAATTCTAAGGTGGTCCAAGGATGCAGGTTTTTGATAGAGTTCAAAGTTAGGAATCTGATGCTCAATAGACTGAAGTGGCATTTTGTTGACCAGATAAGTAGCACACATGACACATTCCCCCCAAAATTTAGTTGGTAAACCAGATTGTAATTTTAATGCTCTAGCAGTTTCCAACAGGTGTCTGTGCTTTCTCTCCACAACATCATTTTGTTGTGGAGTATAAGCACAGGATTTTTGATGTATAATCCCTCTTTTGAGATACAATTGTTTTGCTAATCCTTCACTCAATTCTAGTGCATTGTCTGATCTAACACAGAGAACTTTATTATTTAACTAAACAGCCACATATTCAAAGAAACTTTCTAAGATAGCAGGAACTTCAGACTTATGTTTCAACAAGTGTATCCAAGTAAACCGGATAAAATCATCAACAATGGTAAAAAAAAACATTGTACACCCAGATATTGATTTAGTCTGATAAGGGCCCCAAATATCTATATGCCACAACTGAAAAACACAAGTAGACTTAATATGTCTAGAAGGGAAAGACTTTCTAACTTGTTTTGCTGCTGGGCAGACCTGATAAGTTGTAGATTCCAAACATTCTTTATTGACCTTAATAGGAGTGACAAGCTGTAGTTGTTGAAATGGTAAATGCTCCATCCTTAAATGCCAGAGTTTAGCAGCTTCTGCAGTACTAAAATAATTTGCATTGCACTTCTTATGATGGTTTGAACCAGAAGAAGTGACAGCTGGTGAGTCTTGTAGACCATAAAGACCTTCAGTAAGATTACCAAGAAGAATCTGTGGCCTGTTATGAGAAAGGCCCTGAACAAAACATTGTTTATCAGTGAATATAATATGACATTTTAAATTCTCACATAACTTGACCACATATATTAGCTTGAAGTGGAAATTTGGCACATATAAAACATTTTATAAAGTGATGTCATTACTAAGTTTTACAGTACCTATATGCAGAACCTTTACCTTTCTTCCATCAGGAATAGTTATAAAACTATCAATATCTTTCATAACCTCATATGATTGAAATTGATCAATATAAGGACAAATGTGGTCTGTTGATCCACTGTCCACCAGCCATTCATTATGAAATGAAGATATAAGACATATCTTACCTGCAAGTAAGGCATGTTTTGATGTTGAAGCTCCATCATGTTCAGTTTGAGTATCTGAATTTTTTTGATGAAGTAAAGCCATTAACTGAGCATACTGAGCAGTATGTAAATCATTATCAGCATTATGTTGGTCAGCAAGATTAGATTCTGCAGACTGATGAGAGAATGCAGCAACTTTTCTCTCAGTTCTAGCCTGAATTCCAGGAGGATAACCATGAATCTTGAAATACCTTTCTATACTATGCCCTGCAATCTGACAATTAGTCCAAAAATATTTGGAAGCAGGTTTAACAGATTTGTTTGGCACATAAACACTCTGTTTAGACAATCCAGGAGCACTGTTCTGAGGAAAATTTCTCTATCCTTGAATAGTGAACTTCCTTAGATCAGCATAGAAAGACATTGCTTCGGTTTGACATGTCATTTTAGAGCGTTCCTTATGTCGTTCCTCCTGAGCAAACAACCTATAAGTCTGTGATACATTTGGTAGAGGCTGCATCATCAAAATGTTAGCTCTTAATGCAGCAACTTCATCATGAACTGTAATTATGTTCTTGCTGTTTAGTTTGAATTTTCTGAGTCAAATTGCATGTATATTTCTTGCAAGTGCAGTATGGAAGAGGATTAGCATCATTAAGGTTATCCCACACAGTCTTCATTTTTGTAACGAATTCTGAGATAGAATCATGTCCTTGCTTAATCTCCAGCAATTGTTGTTCCAGTGAGTAAATTTGTGTCATAGAAGCATAACCAAATCGCTCTTCTAGATCGTCCCAAATCTCTTTCGCAGTTTGCATAAACAGTACACTCTTTGCTATGCTCTCATCAAGATTGTACAACAACCAAGAAATTACTAGACTATTACATCTCTCCCAATACTTGTAATCAATAGTTGTAGCAGACGGTATTGCAATTGTTCCGTCAACAAACCCTAGCATATTTTTAGCAGAGTGTAAGCAGCATCGACCTCTCCCAATTACAAAATCCATCACCGTTAAACTTCACAGACACTAATTGCGTAGTAGACGCATCAAATGAATGAATACAATATATGCTTGAAGGATCAATATTATTATTCTGATTGTTCTGGTTTTGATTACATTGAGTAGCCATTGTTAAGATCAGAACTCAATTGAACAAAACACCAAAACTTCATTCGTACTATTACAGAATGCACAATTTGTCAAACAGGTTGCAGTCACTCAACTATTATCTTCAGAATTGAACATGAAAACAACTTACACAAACGATATTAACGATATCGATACTAAACTACCCAATCTGTGTCAAAACGTGTCATTTTGATCATCAATTAGGCAGAAAATACGAAAGAAAACCAGAAATTGATGCATTCAATCAGTCAAATCCACTCGAATTGTGCAAACTGATGAAGATAAACGCGAATCTACATGAATATAGACTAAAGAAATGAAGTACACCTGATTAGACGAGATGAGTTTGTTCGAATGAGATCGACTGTTCAGCAAAAGTACATCAGAAAGAAGATCGCCATTAAAATTGCTTTAGCAAACTCTGATACCATGATAATTGTATAAACTGAAGAATTGAACTTATTGAAATGTAAAGATTGATTGAAAAGTTATTTACAACTTGTGTCTGTATATTAATATATACAAAGTAAGCTAAGCTAATAGAATTGGCGGGAAAAACATAACTAACTAACTTTGACTATACTAGTTAGACTAGTATGCTGAGCTGGAAGACTGGTGACTTGGTTTGACACATCAGCATCGGTATCTTCAATGACTATATCATCAGCCTGATTGACCATGATTTTGTACAGAAGCATATATACTTGAGACTATAAACAGCCTGAGGATGCAGTTGTATAGTCCTTCTCTTTGGTGTGAAGAATCCCGCTTTGCAAATCTATAACTCCCTGTTGAGCTGGGGGCACATAAATTGCACTGGCAGCTGTTCTTGCAGCTGTAAGAGCAGCCTTTGCGTTGGGAAGGTTTTTCAAAGAGAAATGGAGTTTACTCTCCAACAGGTCTATTTCCACGAGTAGTAGTTTGTCATATAACCTTCTTACCTCTTTAATCAGACCTGATAGAAGGTTTAGTACCTCTGAATACTCCTTGCTTTCCATCAAAAGAGCTGCAAGCCTTGCCTCAATCCGTTGACGAAGGAACGTACTTTTTTCAGCACGGGCCCACTCAACTATTTCTTTGCAAAGGGAGACCTGAAGATCAGATGTACCAGGTATTTTAGCTACAGTATGGACAATTCCACGAACAATTTTGGCAGTTTTGGCCTAGGGGATCTTAGCAAACAATGGCCTTAATTGAGTCAGAAAGTTCCGCAGTTCTTCTGCCCTACTTTGTTCTCTAAGAAGATTGAAAGACCAGAAACTGCCTGTTCTTTGATTCTTAGAGCTTCAGAAGTCGATGAAGGGTCATCAAGTACGCAGTAGAGAATCGCGAAGGCTTCAGGTGCAGCTTTGGCTTCTCTAGCCTGAACCAAGGATTCATTGGATCCCCTTCGAAAGTCTGTACAAGTCTAACCAAGTGATCAATATCAAGCACATAATATTTCCACGAGCTTAATTTAATATTAAAGGTTTTTTTCTACTGTGAAGCTTACTCGTGATATGAAAGATTCTCCTTTCTGCTCCTCATCAGTAGCCAAAATGCCAAGCTAACAATTTCATAGTAAAAGAAACAGGAATTTTCAATTTCATCTAATAGTATAAACTTAAAAGTCTACATTTTTTACTTCCATGGATTCAACAGGAAGTTATCAATAATTAGATATGTGATGATTACAAGTCGTAGAAAGTTAAGTTAAGTTCATAACAACTGGCTGGAAATAATTTAAATCAAATCTTACTTTCGTTGTATATAAATTGGTCACTACTCTATTCGCGCAAATTGATCACTGGTCTTTTCTCCAGTATTTAGTTATCTTCCCTTGCCGGATGGAGCTCTATGTTTCGTCGGTGCCACAACATGTTGTGCAGAGTATTTACAGTTCTTTCACTCGACTACACATAAAGGTGTAGAGGGGCATTACCATCTCTTCCATTTCCTCCTTGTAGGGCTGTGCATTCTCTGTAATTGCCGGAGCTCTCATGCCAATCAACTTTGTAATTGATTTATTAATTGGTATTGCTATGACATTACAAGGCATTTTGTTCTATCAGACTGCATTTTCACTCTACAGACCGTCAATGCCAGATGGCTGCAAGCTTAAAGATAACAAGGTCGTTCGTAATTCAGCAGACCATGAGGTACGAGGATTGTTGCAGTTGTACTCTCTTGTTTTTGGCGTCATGATTGCAGTTGTTAGTTCATGTGGTTTCACAGATGGTCAGGCAAACCTTGGAAGTTCCCGGGGTTACTGTCAGCTACAGATTCCGATTTCGAGTCTCAGTCAAGTTTATTTATTTGAAGTCCTCTAGCCGAGAGAGCAAATACATGTTAAAACCTTATATTGCAGGAATATATTTGGGAATGTACTTTTATTGGGCTTGAAACTTAAACAGATGTATTATGAAACATTAATTTAGTGTAAATATTTTGCCAACGAACATTCTAAATTTACAAGTCTATGTAATGTCACAATTCGCTGGTTAATGAGGATTTATACTCAGAATTTCAACATAGAAAGAAAATTTCACTCTCCAACTCAAATATTCACATAGTGGTTGGTAAGCGTTGGCTTGCAAGTCTCCTCTATATTTCTTGAATTTTGATTATCATTATAAAGAACAAGTTACACAAACACACATCTTATAACAAGCATAGCAGCCTAACAGTTTCGATTTAACACACTTTTCACTACTAGATTTCTAATCCGTCCACCAAAGATCATGTATTAAAAAAAGAAACGCACGCTAATGCATTACAGAGACCCACAGCCACGATGTTTCTTTATTCATTCGGAGTACCCTCAGTGCTTGGTTTTAGGCTTCTTGACGATTGTCACGGTGCAGTGAGCATGATGAGCACAGTAGTCACTCACACTTCCCAGCACAGCCCTGCAAAAATGTTCATTGTTGTGTTACTTTATCTGATGCAAATATGTGATCAAATTCGGCAAAGTTGCAAACAAAGGTTCGGAGATAGAAATAAGGGACTGGTACCTTTTTATAGCACCATATCCATGATTACCAAGAACTAACATAGTGGCGTGGTGTCTTTCTACAGCCTCGCAGAGAACATTCCTAGCATCACCTTCCACAGCTTCAAATGTGACATCATTCACCTTCACAAAAACAGAAGTGTGTTCATATACGAGATCCTTGGACATAGGAGATGAGTCAGGTAATACTCTGTTAGCCAACATAGTAAGTTCCTTGCGCCTTCTAGTCATAAAGAGGTTACCTATCATACCCGTACCTTTTGCCAGCCGATTATATATATATGCCAAACAACTTTTTAACATCTGTATTTTCTATCTCAAAAAGTTCTTACATTTTCCGGTACTTCACAGTTCACGGGATCATTAATATTTTTTCTGAAAATGTCTTTCTTAATCCACATGTGCTTCTATTAAACAAAACTATAACAAATTACTTGAAGGATCAACGGTAACGTAAATCTAAGAAAATCCAACTTAAAACTATTTTTTTCGACATGTAAAATTGGATTAGCTTATAAGTTAGGGAAATTAAAATTACAAAATAGTAGAAATTGAGTAAACAAAAGAATAAAGTGAACTTACAGACTTTGAAGCACAAACTTCCTTAGCTTTTTCCAGCACCCTAGCAGCAATCTTCTTCAAATCACTGTCAATAGTTGGCAATACATCAATCAACCCTGCAAACAATAAATTTAAACAATCAAAATCTTATCCCGATAGTCTAATAAATAGTCGTACACGGTACGTAAGACTCCAACCACGGTGTACAAGACTCCAACCACAGTGTACAAGACTCCAACTGTTCGCATCCTCGTACTATCTTTAAATATGCAATAAGTAATTTTTTTTAATTAAAATCTCATTTCGATGTCAAATGATATGCATAAGTTTCCAACAATTCTTTTCCTCATGCTAGCTTTAAATATATTTTTTTTTGTGACTAGGAAAAACTTTGTTTGCTACTAAAACGCGTGATTCGCGATAACAAGCAGACACTTGACGATAAGGGGAAACAGAGTGTTACCGGGACCGGCGAGACCGATGGCAGTGGAAGGAGAAGGTTTGGCATGAACAATAAAGAGCTTGAAAGGAGAAGATTGAGGAGTGAACAAGTGAGTAAGAGTCCAGTCCAGTGCATAATAGCTATGCTCACTCTCGTCCATACCGAACACCATAACTTGTTTCTCGACAGCCATAATATGAGTTTATAAATTGTGCAGCTAAATAATTATGTTTCTGTTGAAATTTGTAAGGCTTGCTTGACATGTAATTTATACAAGAAGAGGAAAATAGGAAATTGGAAAGGTGTTCATAGACAACGAATATATGCCACTGGTTGCTTATGATTCACCCTCCACTTGACGTGTACTCATTTTTAAGGAAATGTTGCTCAATTTCGCCACGGAAGCTTGAGAACATGCCAGAAAATCATTAAATAAATGTCAAATAAATAACAAATAAATATCGAAATAAAAATTTGAAAATACATTTTGTTTATTAACCTTTTGCAAAATTTAATACATCAAAACTGATTTTATGTCGTCACACATCAATTCTCGTTCACTTCCAAAATTTATTAAAACCGATACCAGACTTTGTAAAACTTACCAAACTAATAATTTTGAGAGAGGAAAAGAAAAGGAGTCGGTGGAATAAACATGAGGTGAGGATTAGATTGTTCTATTCCATTTTATCTTAATGTCCTTTCCACTCACAAAAGTTCAAAGTGTTTATTATTATTCGAGCCAACTGTTAAGCTTAGGCCCATGGCTCAGGGCCCAGTTCATATGAACGTTTATTTTATTTCAATCAAGAAAAATAAAATGGCATTTACGCAGTCTTGCGTCATGTTGCAAGTTTGAGTCTTATCTTTTCATAAGTTTGTTTATTTTTTCTGTTATACTGTGTATGTTAGGCATGGCGGGGGATCAACGTACTATGGAGGAGATGTATGCTAATCTTTCTTGGCAGGATGAGGATGAAGGTGGGGTACCAGTAGAGGAGTAAGTTGAGGCCAATTAAGCAATCTTTTATTCTGGTGGGGCGTTTTTTGATAGACAAAAATATCAATTTTCACGTCATGCAAAAAGCATTGGCAGCATTATGGCATCCAAAGGAGGGGGTGGAAATTCATGATTTTGAAGGACAACGGTACTCATTCGTTTTCAATCATATCTTGGATTTACAAAAGGTTATAGATGGAGGTTGTTGGACATTTGAACAAAACTTGCTAGTATTTCATAGACTTCAGGGGGCGGAGGATCCGAATGTTGTGCCATTAGATAAGATGGATATTTGGGTGTAAGTATATGATATGCCTCAAGGTATGTTAACGGAGAAAATCATTCAATTTATCGGTAATTCGGTGGGAATGTATGTTAAAGCAGATCCAAGTAATTTGGATGGTTTCTGGAAGCAATATGTACGAGTTCGTGTGACAATGGATATTAATAAGCCTCTTAAACAAAGAATGAAATTGAAGCGCCAGGGAGGTGAATGGAGTTGGGTTAATTTTAAATATAAACGGTTAAGTATGTTCTGTTTCGTTTGTGAAAAGTTTGGGCACTCAGATAGAGACTGTGCAGTGGTGTATGCAAACCCGGATAAGGAGGTCGAGAGGGTGTATGAAGTGTGGCTTAGAGCTCCTGATAAGAATGTTATAGTTCAGAATATTGGATCTAAATGGCTTCGAAATGGAGGGCAGACATGGCATCCGGGAGGGTCGAGCGGAGGACAGGGTAGAGGAGAAGTGGAGGCGCGATTCAGGGAGAAAGATGGAGTAGTTAGCGTGATCCCGGGGAAAACGGATGCAGTTAGTGTAACCAACCAGATTGTTAGGGATAGCTTGGATCATGGGGGATTGTAAAATAGTAATCAAATGGATATCATGGATAAGGCGAGAGATACGGTTTTAAATGAAAATATAATATTGGACTCTAAACGTAAAAGAATTAATACGGACTTAAATGAGGAAAATAATGGACTGGACAAGCCAAATATGGATGGGCTGATTGGAAGTGGATCAAAAGACGGACCAGAGGCGGGACCTGTATTCCAGACCCGCCTAGATTAATGAGTGTGTTGGCCTGGAATTGTCGTGATTTGGGTAAGCCACATACAATTCATTTTTTAAAAGAACTTACCAAGCAGAAAAAACCTAGTATAATATTTCTTTCTGTAATAACCCCAATTTTTGGGAAATTTTGAAACCCTTATGAATAGTGTTTTTGCTGAATGAGAAAACTTTTCATGCCACCCTATGTAGGGGTTCTGATATGGATATTCTGAGATTTTATTAGTACTTTATATGGGATATAAGTGTATGTAAAGATCGTCAGAATCCAAATCCGAACACTTTGATTTTTCCCGGAAATCCAATAGATACGGAAAGAATTGAGTATAAGGTAACAGGATAAAAGGATTTAAATTAAAGGATTATAATAGAGGATCATAAAAAGGAATATAATGTATTGAGAAAGGTTAAGGGAACCTAAGTAATAAGATCCCGGGTATGATCCCTCAAACGATAAACGAAAACGGAAGTTAAGCGAACCGTATAACAGATCAGCGGTCATTAGGCAAACAATTAGGAAGTTAATCAAAGGGATTATATATATATATATATGGATATAGTTTTTTTAAAACTATTGATCGAATAAGGTTTATTCGATACCTTTATTTTATTATTTGAATATTATTTGAATATTCATTCGAAGGCTTATGACTCAGTTCATTTTATTATTTGAATATTATTTGAATATTCATTCGAGGGCTTATGACTCAGTTCATTTTATTATTTGAATATTATTTGAATATTCATTCGAGGGCTTATGACTCAGTTCATTTTATTATTTGAATATTATTTGAATATTCATTCGAAGGCTTATGACTCAGTTTATATTATTATTGAATATTACTTGGATATTCATTTGAGGATGTATGACTCCTTTATTTTATGAATATTATTTATAGTATTCATTCGAGGTATTATGACTCCGCTTATTACTTAATAATATTCTTTATTGTATTAAAGAATAAGGTGTCGATAATCAAACTTATTTTTGATTATTCAAATAAAGATATTACTTTCGTATAAGTATATCTTTGATTATTTGCTATTCATTCAAGTATAAGTTTTCCAACTTCTACCTCAATTATTCTTATGGGAATATTATTTAAACAATTATATTCAGATATTCCTTTCATATCGGGACTGATTTATTTTAATAAATCAGTATTACTCCAAACACTCTTTAAAGTGTTTTCGAGTCTTCAAAATGATTTTTAAAAGTTATAGCGGATCCCAAAACTCATTTTTATATTCAAGATCTTCCATTTTAAGGGGACTTGAATACTCGCTCAAAAATCTAGGGGATCCGGCTCTATGGTGTATTTTATATTCGCAACAAGGTTGCAGTTTTGGTAAATGAATTGATTACTTACCCAACGTTCGGGAAGTAAGTCCATCTATTGAGTCGGCATAAGCAACATGGGCTCAGTGGGCGTCCATGATAGTGTAAGTGGCTTAGTGGGAGTCCATCAAATGCAAAAGTGGCTGAGTGGCAGTCCAGCATAAGGTCCTATTGTGGCCAGGGTGATGACCAGTGGGGAATTCGTCCATCTACTAGTAGAAAAGGTTACTTATTGGTATCTTTGCCTGATCAGCAAGATATCAGGTTTATGCCAAAATTCTTTTCTTTCCAAATTCATTGGATATTACAACTCTGTTCATACTTTACATGACAGAGATTTTCAGGAAATATATGAGATATATATATATATGGATATATATATATCAGGACTTAATGAAGTATCTCGTAACTTCATTATTTATAATGATATTTCAAAGATTGAATATATACAAGTCTTATCTTGTAGTCTCATCAGTGAGATGAACTTTTGAAACTAATTATAACTTGAACGGTGGTAGTTCAAGTAGTATTTGGAAAAGATATAAGTATATTGGAGTATCTGGTAACTTCATCTTTTAAACTTATATCTAGTAAATGATTATCTTATGCATGGCAAAGATTTTCAGAAAAACGTTGAGACAAGGTTAGACATATGAGATCACCTTGCAACGATATTTTTATACAGTTATAAACTGGAACTTTGTGTATATTATACATGGAAGAGGACTTCCAAGATTTTGAAAAGTATATATGTATATATACAGAATATTTTGCGACTTCATCGCATTAAGATATCAACTTGGTTCATTTCTTTTGACCAAGACTTTCATGAGTACTATGAGAAGGCTCATATATTGTTAATCATTATACATATTATTTTGGTGGGCTTGCTGCTCACCCTTGCTTTCTTCTTTCATCACACAACATCAGATAGACAAGATGAACAGGACCAAGCTCCCAATTCGCGAGCGGATAGGAAACGTTCCGCAGTTTCCTATAGGCGTTGATGTCGCTGTAGCTGAGGTAGGAACTACCAATAGGCTAGGCTTTCAACTTTTGATGTATCAGATTATGTATATTTATGAATTGTAATAATGGCAAAGAAATGTAAATTTATTCAGAAACCTGTTTAAGGTGTATTGGCATATAATTGTGGAATAAAACGACTTGTGATTATTTTTGGATATTCATCTCTGAGACTATAACTTGTGGTGTGTGTGTTTATTGTGGGGTCACAGTACAGAGTAGTTGAGTAATTATTAAGATTGGGTGTTATTAAGGGAAATGGAGCTCGTGACAACCCGGATCCCCGACCCCGGATTTGGGGGTGTTACAGAAGTGGTATCAGAGCTAAGCGTTATAAACCTCAGAGATGATGTGACGTTAAGATAATAAGTTCACTAAGATAATAAGAACTCTTGCCAAGTTCATAGTCGGGCTACCTAACGTAGTACTGACAGTTAAAACCCTTATGGGAACCCTTATAAATATCGTGATAGAAGCGTAGTTCGTTATCGTAGATGGTAGCGGGACTCCGAACCCTGAGGTTGAGGAGCAACAGCGCGATGATGTTTATTACTAATTGGAGATTGGATTGTGGATCCGATAGAGTGTCCTAATGCAGGACCGGATGATGTTGATATTGAGGATGTAGCGGTTGAGGATGTTGTCCTAGAAGGGATAGTTGCTGAGGAGGATCCTGACAAGAATGAATAAAGGACCACTGATGAATTGATGACCATGGTTAGGTCGACTACCAGAGGTAGGATTGGTCGGTCACTACCGGAGGTTCGTTCAAGTTTGTAAAGATAGTAGCCCTTTTAACACGGCTTACTCATAAGACTGAGAAGTTCGAATAGACAGAGAAATGCGAGAACAGCTTTTAAGAACTGAAGCAAAGGTTGGTGACGGCCCCTATGTTGGCGTTGCCGGATGGAAAAAGGAGATTTTGTGATTTGTAAGTGACGCTTCGCATAAGGAATTAGGGTGCTTCTTATATAGCACAGCAAGATAATCGCGTCTGCGTCAAGACAATTAAGGGAATTTAAAATTCGATATCCCCACCCATGAGCTTGGGCTCGTGGCAATAGTTTTGCCCTAAAGATTTGAGGCACTACTTGTATGGAGAGAAGTGTGAGATTCACAAACCATAGGAGCTCTAGTACATTTTTTTACGTAGAAAGAGCTCAACATACGCCCGAGGAGGCGGTTAGAGCTAATCAAGAATTATGATTGGGAGATTCTGTATCATTCGGGGAAAGCCAATGTGGTGGCTGATGCCTTAGTAAAAAGGAGAGACTCAAGATGATAATGTCTTTGGGAGAATTGATAAGAGATTTTGAGAAAATGGAAATAGTAGTGAAGGTAACCGGAGCCGATACCGAAAAGCTGTTTGAGATTGCAATAGAGACCGAATTATTGGAAAAGAGCATATTGTGCCAGAAAAAGGTGATGAATGAAGGCAGAGAGCCAACAAATAAATATGAGATTAATACCGAGAAAGATGATAAGGGAATAATGAGGTATTCCTATAGAATTTGGGTTCCGAAAGTTCAAGAGCTTAAGGATTAGAACTTAGATGAGAGTCATAGTTTGAGGAATAGGATTTAGGGCAAACCCAGAATGTGATAGTCAGGGAGGTTGCCATCAAAAAAGAAAGAACCCATAACATAATAGAGTGGAAAACAAGGTTTTTAATGTATAAGATAACCCCGATTATGGGAGAAGGTTGAAACATTTCATACTAAGGAAACAGAAAGTCGAGTAAGGAAAGGAGACCCGAGACGGTACTCCTATATGGCAATTTATGGACCTGTCTAGACAAAACTTAGACTATTATCCCCAACCACCACCTTGAGGAAACAATGCGATAGGAAATTCTTTCAGGACCTTTAAGTCTCTAAGCTCTCAGAGTTCCAAGGAACAGGTTGACCTAGTCGAGGCAAGAGCCTGGCTAAAGGAAATAGAGGAATCATTTGAGATTCTGAATGGTTGACGAACCACAAAAGACTGTTTTGTCACTTACCCTCCTAAGAAAGAGACCACCCGCTGGTGAAAGACCAAGGAAGGCACGGAGCAAGAGATTATAATAAACTGATTTAAGTTCAGTCAATTGTTTTCGGGAAAGTAATTCCCAAAGATAAGGAGATAGTGTAAAAGCTTTAGAGCCAGAACAAAGGCAGACGAGTATGATGAATTATGAATTTAAGATGTAAAAGTTGTCAAGATTCGTTCTGAAGACACGAATCCAGAATGACAGGATATTTGAAATCAATGCTTATGTTGTGTTGGTTCATGAAATAATGATAAGAGAAAGGAAAATAAAAAGAAATTGAAGTGGTAAGGAATATAACGGCAATAGAGTTTGAGGAATGATAAGGGAGTTGGGTATGAGGAAACCCTAAAGACTCGTAGAAATAGAAATAGAAGAGTATGTAATCATCAGGATGAGGGTGATTCACCATGAGTTAAAATTGATTATTGAGGGCATAAGAGATACATATATTTTATCCCCTGTAAGTTGGGAAGATTCGAGGAAACCTTGAGATAATTCGAAGGATAAATAATGAGACGCGGATAGACTGAGGACCCAAGAAAGTAAGAAATTAAGAAAATTGGATGAAGGAAGTGACCTTCAAGAAGGTGAAGTGTAAGACCGGTGGCATGATACCCAGAAAGGGAGACGCCAGGTATGGGAGATATCCCAACATTGAGGTGACTGTTGAGATAAACAACAAAAGTAAATAAGGAATTATTAAGAAGAAGTTCACGTTGAACATGACCAATATCTTCCAGAACATCCATGTTATCATTACCAAATCAGGAAAGAAAAGCGGATGACCATTGTTATCTTTTGGAGGCCATATGGATTGACCTCAATTTGAATAAGGATGCTATTATGAAGTTAGGTATAGACTATCGAGGTGGGAATGATGAATAAGATAATCTATCAAGGATATATGACTTGATTTATCCATGGAAGGATGCAGGTACCTTTTAAAGGTGGACTGCATAAAGGTTGGCATGTCACCCTTAATAGGGACAGTATGAGTTTTGACAGTATGACTGGGAAAGGGTTAAGGTAACAACAACCTTTAAGAATCAGTGGAGAAATTTTTCAAAAGTATATAGACAATGGTTCTAGTATTAGTAAATGGTATTTTGATATGCCCTGTATCTAGGGAATACAGGAGGAACGATTCAAGGATAACCTTAGAGGTTTTACAAGGAGAAAGGTAATATTCAAAGTTCTCGAGAATAGAAATATTGATAAAGGAAATATGGCGTAATTATAATAATGCCAGGTGGGCACGTGTTAAACCACGAGAAAGTATGGATCGAACCAGTAATGGTCGAAATTGTTCAGGGCAATTAGGACTTAAGATAAAAGATGTTCTAAGTATAATTGAGAGTCAGTCGTGACAGTGATTAACCTCTAAAGACTGAGGCAATAACTTATGAAAAAAAAATGGTGATTTTTTTTTTTACTCATCAGATTTTAAGGAAAACATCTTCACATAAGCTGTGATTGAAATGAGGTAGAAAATTTATTTGAAGGTGGTTAAAATGACATTGACTGTAAGGAAATTTTACTATCAGGAAAGGCCAAAGAGGTGGCCGACACTTTAAAGGTAAGAGGATAATTATAGGCGCTTGTGCCAAAGGAATACAGTGATGATGGTTGAAGCCATAAAGGTTGTATTATGGTTTGGAAGATTGACATTTCTTCTGATGACTGTGCAATACCCAACCGTAATAGTAGTTGGTAAAGGTTTAATTCGTGTAATCGCCATGAGCGGGCTATCTATATCAGAAGATACTATCTTGAGATAAGCCAGGACCATGTTTCAAAAAGGACTAGACGAACCTTTGAGTTAAGTCTTTTATTTAAGGCATATGATTTAGAATGGTATTAACCTGCTATCGTTGCTTTGATTGAAACTCTTCTGCAATTTTATCTACTTCATGTCATGAAAGTACGTCAAGTTCAGGAGTGTTCTTCATGAATCATGAACGGTGATCATTTTACCTCCTTAGGAGAATTTGATACGACATGTATGGACTCCGTATGGTTAGATATTAAGATTTCATGGAACGTGAATGACGACAGTAGGTCAGTGGTGGACCATAGTAATGCAGCAATGATTCTGCGAGTAATGAGCTGATTACAACCGTGAGAGTTGTATTGGAATGGATGTTGAGATTGAGTACCGCTAATCAGGTCGTGGTAGTGTATAAGTTATCATTGATAGACTAATTAAGTAGAGTATCTACCTATTGAATATTTATTCTTTCTTATCAATAGAGAGTCGTATTATTATACGAGGAAGGTTACGGTGCAAGCATAGAATTCAAGTAACGATGATGTCTAGAATGAGATCCCAGGTTCGATTTTCGGTATCGAAGGAGTTTCAAAGGTGATTGTGTATAAGCTCGAGGAAGAGCATGGGTCCATAGAATGATGGACGGAATAGAAAAAATATTTAGGCATGTGAAATACGATGCTATAATACTTGATGTTGATATAAATACATATATGTTTTGTTCTCCTATGACAAACCTCTATAGTTCAGAGGTAGGTTCCAAGCCAGATATTTTGTGGCAGTATATTTTTATATATATACAATTCTCTTCAATTCGTTCTTTTCTCTCCTTTTCATTTCATGTAAGCTGAGAAGAACAACCCTTCCAGAAGGGGAGGTATTGCCGAATGACTATCTATCTGTGTGATAGAAGCCTAGTAGGATACCATCTATTGTTTAATTGCTTGTCAAGTACTAAAGGCTGGCCACCTTCTGTACTAACTATGCGATATAACAAGTGTTCATGATCATAGTGATCTCTCAATAAATTCTTTTACTTCTATATGAAGGATGAAGCTTTTGATAATAGAAACAGCTGAAAAAGGAGTAGTAAAATTTTGGTGGTATTCGAAATGGAAACACATTCGTGATACTAAGGTTGACGTGGTTATTAAAAGGTTATAGAACGCTAATGAGCAAAAGTGTAACCAGTATAATATTAGGAACGGAAGGTAGTAGCGATTACGAACTGGAAAAGAATGGGTATTGAGAAGCAAAAGTTCTAATGCTAAAAGCTATAATGAGAGTCTGTGCAATAGACTTGAAAGAATTTGGAATGATCACCTAACACGGATTGAGTTTTCTTACGACAATAGATCATATGTCAGTATTGAGATATCGCCTTATGAGATCCTTGAGGGAAGACAATGTCGATCTCCCTTATGATTAGAATGAAGTTGTAGAGCGCAAGATGCTCGGACCCGCAGTAGTCCAAAGGACCAAGGATATAATAGATCTAATCAGAGGACGGCTGGTAGTAGCCCAAGATGGACATAAAAAGTATGTTGATTTGACACGAAAGGACAAAGAATAGGAAGTAGGGGACCTAGTGTTGTTAAAGGTATCCCCTTGGAAACCCTTGGAAAGGATTGATGAGATTCGGAAAGAAAGGAAAGTTAAGTCCACAATTTGTCGGACCCTTGGATATATTAAGAAGTGTTGGGAAGTTAGCATATGAGCTAGCCTTACCCCAGAACATGTAGCAAGTCATAACGTGTTTCACGTATCAATGTTAAGGAAGTGTAATTCGGATGCCAGATAAATAGGGGCATATGAGCGCATATACATGCAACCAGACGTAACCTATAAGGAGCAACCAGGAAGGGTTATAGATTGAAAAAGGAACAAGTGCTTAGGAGAAGGGTTATCAAACTATTCAGAGTTTGATGGAAGAACCACAATGTGGGAAAATTTACTTGAGAGTTAGAAAGTGTAATGCTAAGAAAGTATCCCTATTCATTTTCTATCTGATTCCGGGACGGAATCCTTTTAAGGAGGGGAGACTGTAATAACCCCAATTTTTGGGAAATTTTGAAACCCTTATGAATAGTGTTTTTGCTGAATGAGAAAACTTTTCATGCCACACTATGTAGGGGTTCTGATATGGATATTCTGAGATTTTATTAGTACTTTATATGGGATATAAGTGTATGTAAAGATCGTCAGAATCCAAATCCGAACACTTTGATTTTTCCCGGAAATCCAATAGATACGGAAAGAATTGAGTATAAGGTAACAGGATAAAAGGATTTAAATTAAAGGATTATAATAGAGGATCATAAAAAGGAATATAATGTATTGAGAAAGGTTAAGGGAACCTAAGTAATAAGATCCCGGGTATGATCCCTCAAACGATAAACGAAAACGGAAGTTAAGCGAACCGTATAACAGATCAGCGGTCATTAGGCAAACAATTAGGAAGTTAATCAAAGGGATTAGAGAGGATGATGTCATCCAACCAATGAGAAGAGGACAAGGAGGGGAGGATGACATCATGAGGATGACACAAGCATGACATGGGAAGGAAGGAGATGTGGTGGCTTTTTAACCACACAAAATCAAGGGCAACTAGGTAATTTACTAAAACAAACACAAAAATCAAACCAACCAAGCCAAGCAAATCATTTTTCATCAAAATCAAAAAGAAACCAAGGCATTGTTCTTCATGCTCTCGGCTTTTACTATTGCAAAAGGGCAAAAAATTCAAAACTCAAGATCCAAGCCTCCTAAATTGGTGAGTTAATTCCCTAATCATCTTTATGCTTAGTTAGGGCTATATCATGATTTTAAGCCATCAATTCCTTCTCAATCTTCTTTATTTAATCAAAGAAGAAGACAATGAATAGTGTTTTCAAGTTTTTAACTTGAAATTTTTCTTGTTTTCCTTGAAGATCCAAGCATTCCTAAGACTTCTCAAAGCTTCTTAAGGCTTCCTAGCTCCTCCCACCACTTCAAGGAAGGTATACCATCTCCAAACCCTAGATTCCTATGTATTATAAGATGATTTTGATTAGTAGGGTGATATTGTAGCTTAATGTTTGTGATTTAGAGTTTGGGATTGAAATGGTATTGAAATGGAATGGTAAATCTTGTTGTTTTGGTTAAAAGAATGTAGTATAGTTAAATTCAAGCTTAGGCATAAGTATGAATGTTAAAATTGAATTGGTTGGGGTTGTTATGATGTGATAAGGATGGATGTTGGTTGTATGTTGGATTTGAGGTTGAATTGGGTTGGTTTTGAATGGTTTTAAATTGGGGAATCGCGTAAACATAGCCGTCGTAACGTCCGATTTTCTTTAGACTGTTTTTGTGCATAACATTAGGACCCGAGAACCCCCTGCTAGATTATGACCATTGCCATGTCTAGATAACTCGTGTTACGAGCTTCGTTTTGATATGTAGTTCGTTTGATTCCGATGCACGGTTTAGGAGAAACGACCGTTTCAAGTAACGGCGTTTCGCGAACGAAACTTTTCTCCTCGCCTTACTTTGAAACATAGGTTAAAGACCAAAAAGGGTTAATTAATGTATGAAACATTTATGGTAAGTGTGTTAGGCAGTTGCTAAGACACTCGCGAAGGAATCGCCTTAAAACTCGTAAAGGTTAAATTATTAAAAATGGTGGAGCCGAGGGTACTCGAGTGACTTAAGAGAATCAGTAAGCGCAAAACGAGCGTTAGAGTCTGAGTTGGCTAGAGTATAGATTTACAAGTGACTTTGGTTTAATTCCAACTTACTTGTTGCTTATAGGTTACCAGACTCGTCCCGAGCCATTCGTAACCCCCAGTCGCTCAGGCAAGTTTTTCTACCCGTTATAACTGTTGTTGTGATGTATATATGTATATGAATTATCTTGCGATAGATGCATGTTGGTTAATTAGCAAATGTTGCAATATATTGAAGCATGCTGCTATGGTATATATATATGCATGCCTGTTTCGTATTCTTTCCATATATATCTGTTGATTCAGTTGATAATACCTATGCTAGAGGATAGCGGTAATTTGCATATACCCTTAGTATAGGGACCCAAAGGTGAAAACATATTTCTAAACCGGGAGTCGATGTTCCCGAGTATATATATATATATATATATATTTATATATATATATATATGGATATAGTTTTTTTAAAACTATTGATCGAATAAGGTTTATTCGATACCTTTATTTTATTATTTGAATATTATTTGAATATTCATTCGAAGGCTTATGACTCAGTTCATTTTATTATTTGAATATTATTTGAATATTCATTCGAGGGCTTATGACTCAGTTCATTTTATTATTTGAATATTATTTGAATATTCATTCGAGGGCTTATGACTCAGTTCATTTTATTATTTGAATATTATTTGAATATTCATTCGAAGGCTTATGACTCAGTTTATATTATTATTGAATATTACTTGGATATTCATTTGAGGATGTATGACTCCTTTATTTTATGAATATTATTTATAGTATTCATTCGAGGTATTATGACTCCGCTTATTACTTAATAATATTCTTTATTGTATTAAAGAATAAGGTGTCGATAATCAAACTTATTTTTGATTATTCAAATAAAGATATTACTTTCGTATAAGTATATCTTTGATTATTTGCTATTCATTCAAGTATAAGTTTTCCAACTTCTACCTCAATTATTCTTATGGGAATATTATTTAAACAATTATATTCAGATATTCCTTTCATATCGGGACTGATTTATTTTAATAAATCAGTATTACTCCAAACACTCTTTAAAGTGTTTTCGAGTCTTCAAAATGATTTTTAAAAGTTATAGCGGATCCCAAAACTCATTTTTATATTCAAGATCTTCCATTTTAAGGGGACTTGAATACTCGCTCAAAAATCTAGGGGATCCGGCTCTATGGTGTATTTTATATTCGCAACAAGGTTGCAGTTTTGGTAAATGAATTGATTACTTACCCAACGTTCGGGAAGTAAGTCCATCTATTGAGTCGGCATAAGCAACATGGGCTCAGTGGGCGTCCATGATAGTGTAAGTGGCTCAGTGGGAGTCCATCAAATGCAAAAGTGGCTGAGTGGCAGTCCAGCATAAGGTCCTATTGTGGCCAGGGTGATGACCAGTGGGGAATTCGTCCATCTACTAGTAGAAAAGGTTACTTATTGGTATCTTTGCCTGATCAGTAAGATATCAGGTTTATGCCAAAATTCTTTTCTTTCCAAATTCATTGGATATTACAACTCTGTTCATACTTTACATGACAGAGATTTTCAGAAAATGTATGAGATATATATATATATATATATGGATATATATATATATATATCAGGACTTAATGAAGTATCTCGTAACTTCATTATTTATAATGATATTTCAAAGATTGAATCTATACAAGTCTTATCTTGTAGTCTCATCAGTGAGATGAACTTTTGAAACTAATTATAACTTGAACGGTGGTAGTTCAAGTAGTATTTGGAAAAGATATAAGTATATTGGAGTATCTGGTAACTTCATCTTTTAAACTTATATCTAGTAAATGATTATCTTATGCATGGCAAAGATTTTCAGAAAAACGTTGAGACAAGGTTAGACATATGAGATCACCTTGCAACGATATTTTTATACAGTTATAAACTGGAACTTTGTGTATATTATACATGGAAGAGGACTTCCAAGATTTTGAAAAGTATATATGTATATATACTGAATATTTTGCGACTTCATCGCATTAAGATATCAACTTGGTTCATTTCTTTTGACCAAGACTTTCATGAGTACTATGAGAAGGCTCATATATTGTTAATCATTATACATATTATTTTGGTGGGCTTGCTGCTCACCCTTACTTTCTTCTTTCATCACACAACATCAGATAGACAAGATGAACAGGACCAAGCTCCCAATTCGCGAGCGGATAGGAAACATTCTGCAGTTTCCTATAGGCGTTGATGTCGCTGTAGCTGAGGTAGGAACTACCAATAGGCTAGGCTTTCAACTTTTGATGTATCAGATTATGTATATTTATGAATTGTAATAATGGCAAAGAAATGTAAATTTATTCAGAAACCTGTTTAAGGTGTATTGGCATATAATTGTGGAATAAAACGACTTGTGATTATTTTTGGATATTCATCTCTGAGACTATAATTTGTGGTGTGTGTGTTTATTGTGGGGTCACAGTACAGAGTAGTTGAGTAATTATTAAGATTGGGTATTATTAAGGGAAATGGAACTCGTGACAACCCGGATCCCCGACCCCGGATTTGGGGGTGTTACACTTTCCGAGACATTAGTTAAAGAAAAAGTAATAAAAGAACTGTGCCAGGGCTTGCATTTTGCTGAGTATATAGTAGTGGATGTACAGGGGCATAGCGGAGGATTAGCATTATTGTGGAAGACTGAAGGTGGGTGTAAGATATTGGAAGCTATGCGGAATTTTATCGATTTTGAGGTCGAAAATGATCAAATAGGAGGTTGGCGGTACACGGGATATTATAGGTACCCTGAACATAGTCGTAGAAGGGATTCGTGAGAGATGTTGAAGATGTCAGCAGAAAGATTAACGAGACCTTGGTGCGTATTTGGAGATTTTAATGATATGATGTATGTTCAGGAAAAAGGGGGGAAAGAGTCAGCCTGTTAGTCTGTTGCAAGGTTTTTCTGGTACGTTGCGAGAGTGTGGGCTTATGGATATGGGTTTTGTTGGGGAACAATTCACTTGGGAAAAATCTAGGGGGAAGTTTAACTTAATTCAAGAAAGGTTAGATAGGGGAGTAGCTAATAAAGCATGGCAGGAGTTGTTTCTGTTGGCGGAGGTTCATGTGATGGAGGTAAGTACATCTGATCATTTTCCAATAACTGTTGAATTGAATAGGCAAGTTTATGTGGTCAGAAGTCATCGTTTCAGGTTTGAGAACTTGTGGTTAAGGGAACGGGAATGTCAAAATATTTTGAAAAGTGAATGGGTCAGGGCTGAAGGGCTTGATATTTGGGAAAAAAATAGTAGATGTGGTATCAAGTTAAAGGAATGGGGGGTTTAAGTTATAAGTTTAAACAGCAGATTCAGGATTGTAAGTGGAAGATACGGAGATTGAGATCAAGGACAGATGTGCAGGGGGCGCAACAGTATGATAGAGTGCGATGGGAGCACTTGAACTTTCTAGATAAACAGTAAGTCTATTGGAAATAGAGGGCTAAACAATATTGGTTGCGTGAAGGGGATAAGAACACCCGATTTTTTCATCAGTATGAGTCAACAAGAAAAAAGAATAATAGGATGGAGAGGATAAAAATAAAGAAGGGGAGTGGCAGGAGACGCCAAGTAGTGTTCAGTGTGTAATTGATGAATATTTTACTAAGTTGTTCAGAACAGTGAATGTGGATGGGAGATTGTCAGATTACGAGCAAGTAAAATAGGTATCAGTGGCGGAGAATGAAGAGTTGATGGCAGAGGTTATGATGGATGAAGTTAAGCAGACAGTGTTTTCGATGCATCCTGACAAGTCGAGTGGCCCATATGGGTTTAATCCCGCATTCTACCAAGCATTCTGGGACATTGTACAGATAGATGTAGTAAATTTTCTGTCGTAATTTCATGGAAATAGGGTGTCTAACAGATGGAGTCAATGATGCTTTGGTATGTTTGATTCCTAAAGTGAAGAAGCCTCAAACGATGGGAGATTTGAGACCAATTTCATTATATAACGTGTTTGTTCGAATTTTATCGAAGGTGTTATCTAATAGACTTAAAAAAGGTTTTGGGTCTATAATTTCGGATACACAAAGTGCTTTCATAGAAGGAAGGGTATTAACATATAATGTGTTGGTTGCCTTCGAGATTAATCTTTATATGAGGAGGGAAACGCAAGGAAAAAAGGGAGTTGCTGAGTTCAAGATTGATCTGTCTAAGGCTTATGACAGATTGGAATGGAGATTTATCCATAATATGATGAGTAATTTTGATTTTAGTCGAGAGTGGATTGATAGGGTGATGTACTTCATTTGGTCATTAAGGTATAGTTTTATTCATATAGGTGAAGTGTTTGGGAGTATCAGTTCGGAGCGTGGGATTCGTCAAGGGGATCCGATTTCTTCTTATATTTATATAATGTGTGTGGAGGGACTTAGTGCAATGATTAGAAGAAATGAGGTTGTTGGTTTGATAAATGGTTGTAGGATTGCTAAGGAGGCGCCTAGGATCTCACACCTTCTTTTTGTTGATGATTGTTATTTATTCTTCACGGCCACGAAGACAGAGGCACGAATAATTAAGGGCGTGTTACAGAGGTATGCTAGTATTTCAGGGCAAATGATTAATTATAATAAGTCTGTTATTACTTTTCAACAAATACATTGATTGAGGATCGTAATGAAGTGTGTGTTCAGTTGGGGGTTCAGGAGAAGGATGAACCGGGTAAGTACTTAGGAATGCCTATGAGGGTGGGTAAAAATAAGTCGGAGGTTTTTAATGTTTTGGTGGACAGGGTGAGTCAGGTGTTGCAGGCATGGTGTATGTAGAAGGTGTCGAAAGCAGGCAAGGTGACGTTACTTAAAACTGCAGCTCAGTCCATTCCAAATTTTTGTATGAGTTTGTTCTCGGGAGATATGTGACAGAATTGAGAAGAGTATTGGTGGGGGGAGGAAGTGGTAAGGAGATTAAATGGTTGAAATGGGATAAGTTATGTGAGGTGAAGGAGATGGGGGATTGGGATTTCGTAAGTTGAATGATTTTAATGTGGCCATGTTAGCTAAGCAGACATGGCGTCTGATTACTTGTGCTAGTCCATTGGTTATGAGTTTAATGAAGGCTAGGTACTACCCTCAAAAGAGTTTTTTAGAGGCTGAGTTAGGATCAAATCCTTCATACATGTGGAGAAGCATTATGGCGGCTCAACAAATTGTTAAAGAATGGTGCAGGCGTAAGATTGGTGATGGTAAAATGATGAAAGTATGGCATATTCCATGGCTACCTTGCCAAGAGAATGGGTGTATTACAAGCGATTTTTATACGGAGTTAGAAGATGTTGTGATACATAACCTTATGCATGAAAATTAGAACAAATGGGATGAGGATGTTTTAAATGATTTGTTTAATGATCGAGATAGAATGTTGATTCAGCAGATGCCCATACCTAATCATAGTAGGGATGATTCTTGGTATTGGCTAATGGAAGAACATGAAGTTTTTTCGGTTAAAAGTTGCTACAGATTAATTCGTGGAGAGAGTATAGGGGGAGAGGAGGGTTTATGGAAGCAGCTTTAGGGGCTTAAGTTGCCTGGGAAGGTGATTAACCTTGTTTAGAGGGCTTGTAAGGGGGTGTTGCCTACTGTCACGGAGTTATTCAAGCGCATGGTGAATATGAATCAGGTCTGTACGTGGTGTCATTTGGGTGCTGAAACACCAGTACATGTTATGTTTACGTGAGCTTTGCTCAAGAGTTGTGGAGTTGAGTAGGAATGCAAGAGGTTATGGGAATAGAGGATGATATAACGGTTTTGCAGGTGTTTAAAAGGGTGTTCAGTAGTTGTCCTCGGAATAAAAGGGTGAGTTTGGGGTTGTATTGTTGGAGTTTATAGTGGAGATGTAACTCATGGGTGTGGGATAGAAAGATTGTTTCGACGTTTGGGGTTCAGTCGATCGCAGTGGGTTTGTTGCAGGAGTGGCAGCTAAGTCAGGAGGAGCTGGGTGGTGGACGAGGTAGGGTTGAAAGTAGAAATAGGTTGTGGTGCAAACCACCAGAGAGGTGGATTAAAGTCAATGTTGATACTGCGTGTTAGGCTCAACGGGGTATATAGGAGTAGGTTGTGTTGTTCGTGACGAGAATGGGCAGTTCCTCCAAGCTCGTGGAGGTAAAGTAATGGGCCGATAGAGAGCTTGGGAAGCAGAGGCTTTAGGACTTAAAGAAACCTTAATGTGGATACGGAAATGGAGGACGTGTGTTTTCGAGATGAATGCGAAGGTTGTAGTTGATGCAATTCATGGAGATGGTGGTAATTCTAATTTTCATACGATTATAGAAGATTGTGTGGATATTTTTAAGCACTTTCATGAAGTGTTAGTAGTATTTACGCATAGATCTGCGAATAAAGTAGCACATGTGTTAGCACGGGCTGCTTGTCTATGACAGGTCCTATGGAGTGGGTAGAAACTATTCCTGATGATTTTTTATTATCTATAATCTTTTCTCAGATGAAGTTTAGTATATGCAAGTGCTTTTATTCAAAAAAAATGGCATTTACGCCAATTTCTTTATATATTTTATTATTTAATTAAGACCATAGTTTTCATCAAAGAACACTTTAAAGTTTGTTATACAAGCTATCTATTTTGTGTAGTAACAAATTATTTTACCACTTCAAGTCATTTTAATTAAACTTAACAAATTGCGTAAAAAGAAATCACTTCTTCATTTTCTTAGTGGGCTTCTCGACGGGAAAGAGAAACGGGGATCCCGCCCCAACCCGATCCAAATGGGGCCATCCTATCCCCTTTAAATAGAGAACGAGGCAGTAATGGAGATGAAGAACCTACCCGGTTTATATATGGTACACGTATGGTATTTATATGATATCCACGGAAAAAACTTGCCCCGACATGAATATAATATAATATGTAATTTTTTTATAATATAATATTTTATATCGTATAGTAAAATATGTTATACTATAAAATAAACTATTATTTATTTATTTCAGTTATATGCATAATAAAAAATATATAATATAGAATATTTTAAATCATTTATGCATTTCTTTTAAATAATATGTTATAAAGAAAATTATTGATTTTTTTTTAAAAAAAATAATTATTAAATAGGGTGATACAAATGGGATGAAGATTAAAATTTATTTCTTGGGACGGAGATGGTAATACATTGTAAATCCCCGCTCAGAACGAGGCGGATATTGGACAATTTTTTTTCCATGAGACGGATATGAAAATGGCCTTTCACGCCCGCCCATTGAAAACCCTATTTTTTAGTACAGTCACATAAAAAAATAACTTGCGTATATATCAGGGCCATATAAGTGGTAAGTTCTTTGGAAACGAGAAAAGTCTCACTTCTATTTACTACTACTGATATTTAATGAGTATTTTTCTTGCATAATTGATATGATTACGCTGAACATAAAAGAGTAGGTTGCAAGTAGCAACAAACAAAAATCTTCACTAATTATATCCATTATATAATAAGCGTAAAAAATATTTTATCCAAAACTTCAATTTTGTACGCCAAAACAATTTTAATTATATTTTATTAGAATAAGTTCATATTTTTAATATAATCGTAAATATAAACGATTGCATTACTTTAATATTATTGAAACACCAATTACGATACAATATCCTAATAAAATTATAGAATATAATTAAAAATCTAACCCATTAATAAATATGAAACGATTATATTGTTCTATTATTATTCAAACAAAAATATGATACAATGATACGACAATAAATAAAATATGATTAGTATACAGCTGTAATTTAATTTCACATTCGTATATTTTTCAATATATACATATTTGTTTTAACAATATTATAAAAAATTATAAAAATAAAAATAATATTGCAACATATAAGTACATTAAAAATTTATAAAAAAGGTAAATTTTAAATAATCATGCATCGCCCTGGATATAAGTTAGTTTAGATAATATTGCTAACTATCTTCTTCCCAAAATCTCTCTTTTATTATTATCAGTAATCTAAAACTCGGATTACTCGGACGAGTATTTAAACTCATATTTATTCTCAATTCAATTTTGGTAGACTCGATCATAACTCAATTTTTTACTTGATTCGGGTCGAACTTGGGCAAAATTCGGATTATTCGAAAAAAACTCACTCCTAAAATTAAAAAAAAAGTAATAATTCAAAAAACACTATAAGTGAGTCCTAGTTTTAACAAATAAAAAGTAACTTTTAAATATTTATAGTGTTAAAATAATTGTAAAGAATAGACAAAATAAAAAAAAAATCAAAAAATAATTATGTTATATGCCATTAATTAAATATTACAAGTTAATTACATACTAAATTAAATATTATCAGTAGTTTAAAATTTTTTAGTATTATATATATTCTTCTAGATACTCTTAAACATAATTAATTATCGTGTATGTCACTTATAAAAATACTTTAAGTTGAATAAATATTAAAATTAAAATTAATATTTTATTTATTCGAATTTTTAATCAAGTATTCTTTCTGAGTACCTTCGCTGAGTCATATTGAGTACCGATTTTTAGAATACTGTGTGGTATACAGCTTAGAGCATCTCGAATGGGTAAAAACCCTTAGCTAAAAATGTGTCAAAAATATTATAAATAAATATTATAGAGATTGTGTAAAACTTAATAAACTTTAATGGTGCATTCTTGTTGGCTAAAATTTTAATCAATGGCCCACAAGCGTTGGCTCAGTTGGTTAAAGGGGGAAAACTATCCTCTTCGTCACGGGGTCGAATCACACGGGAAGAGAATTTATGATTATGCCTCCTGAGTTAGAGTCTGTCGTTTAATTGCGGTTTACCTTGGCTCACGTGGTTTGTAGGCTATTGTGTGAGCCTGTAGAGTTTACTCAGTGCGCATCCGAAGGGTAACGGCTGCGGGTTACGTACGATAAAAAAATAAAAAAAATAATCAACCTCCCTGTATTGGCTATATTTGTCAAACATATATAGACCTGTAATTAAATTATATATAATCTACTTATCATATGAAAATTATGTATTTTATTTATAATAATTTAAAATAATAAAAATATATAATTTTTAAATAGCCAATCATTATAACCAATTTCATAGAATATGCTATTAGGTCCGTCCATAGAGCCATTAACAATCTTAGTGTACGTTTGGGAAATCTTAAAATAAGTAACTTATGATTTAAAATGAATAATTGACTTATAAGTAGATAAATATTTTTAAGTTGCATAAGTGTTGGTATAATTTTACTTAAAAGTCAGAATTTTTTTTACTTCAATAAATAAAAATAAATAGTTTTTAAATTTTTTTATCTTAATTCTTGAATTTTAAATTAGATTAACATTTTAAAACCTATATTTTAAAACTAAAGTTTATAAAAAAAATGAAAATTCAAAATAAGTTGAGAAAAAATACGTCGTTACTAACATTCAACTTATCAGCTTATAAGTTAAATATACAACTTATAAGTGGGATCGATAAACACTCGTCGATAAGTATTTACGGGTTTATAAGTTAATAAGCTGCTTATTCTTGCGCAGCCAAACATGCCCTTAATCTTTCTTTGGCATAATATTTATCGTATTACACATCAAATTTTTGGACAATTTTGAAAACAATTTTGACATTCTATCATTTCTCGTATTTTATTGTCTTAAAATAATTTGATTTTCCTATCATTTCTCGTATTTTATTGTCTTAAAATAATTTGATTTTCTTATTTTTGTGCACGTATTTTAAAATATATTGATAAATTTTCTGATAATATTATGTAATTATATGTGAATGTACTTTTTTGTCCATGGGTTTAAGATATGTATAAAAAGTGACGCCCAACTATTTTCAAACGGAAGAAACAATTTTTTTACTAGACGGAGACAATTAACTTTGCACTGCTGAGGGGTGCTGTAAAATTCTCGGATCCAACCAATTAATCCTTATAAAGTATTTAACCGATTTAATTTTTAAAATTTGATTAATTATACAATTCTTTTTATTTGAGTATATAGAATTATTTATTAAAATTAAAATGTTATATTCATTTAAATATAAATAATTATAGAAATTATGATATGATAAATATATATTTGTTAATAAAAAACTAATATAATCTGATTTTTACTTCGATAATTTTTCTGATTAATCCTCGATTTTCAATCAATATCTTAATATAATAATAATAATAATAATAATAATAATAATAATAATGATAATAATAATAATAATAATAATATATAAATGAAAACCCCGAGAGCTCTAGAATCGCTCGAATCATATTTATCTTTTTTTTATAGATATACTCTATTTTCAATTCAATTCAATTTAATTCAAGATAGAAAAAGACATTCAAAATTCGTAGGAAAAGAAAAATTCAATTCCATCTCTATTTCGATAATCTAAAAGAAAGCAAAGTTTGGTCTATATATTAAAACATAAGCCGACATGCGAAACAGCGAATGTAATTTCTTTGGCTGTCTACCTAAACTTTTCGAATTTTTACTACCACTAATATGCAGGTGTTTGCATAAACTATTACTCTAACAAATTCTCATGTCGTCGAAGATGGTAGGTTTTTCAGGTGCCTTTTATTCTATTCAATGTTCACTTTTTTCCGTTTATAATATTAATCTTGATGCATCTTTATTCTATTTATAAAATATGCCAAATTTTTATTTAAGTTTATTGTTAATGTGCGCTTAAATTTTAATTTTTAATACAAGAAATCGAATATAAGATCTGATTTACATAATTTTTTGTCTGGATTTTAATTTTCAACACAAGAAATCGAATATAAAATCTGATTTACATAATTTTTTGTCCGATGTAAATGAAATTAATTTTTAATACCGTGATTTAAAGGTGTTTAAACTTATCTGAATTTAAAAGTTTACATATGTAAAAATACTTAGTTGATTTAAATATCAAATAACAAGTTCGATGTCGATTATTTACTAGAATACGGCTCGCAAATTTATGAGAATGGAGAGTTATAAGAATTTGATCGACGAGTTTGGAGGATATTCAGCAATCAACAGTGAATAGACCAAGCACTCGTGATATTTGTGCAGGGTAATGTGACTACCTCTCCTTTCATAACTTACGTCCTTTTGATTTGTGATTATTTTTTTCCAAAGAAGTCCGTATTTTATATAGAAATCCTTTGTTCCCTGCACACCTTTTCTATCCTTAAATTTTTTCTTACATAATTTTTTTAATGAATTAATGGTGACGTTAAATTTTTATGTCTATCAAGTGCCAGCAAGACGTGTATGCTATGTAGGTTTGAATGTGTTTTTCATAATTTTTTTTTTAATAATCAGACTCGAAATTTTAAGGTTAACGAGAACCGAATCCAAAATTAAACATGATTAGATACAAGTGCTTACTATTTCATCGCGTTAATTTATTTGATACAAGGACAATTTACCATATATTTTATCGATGGATACGGTAAAGAAATTTAACAAGCCTTTTATAATAAAGGAGATTGAATAAATTAATTTGACAAAAAATCTCAATGCCAACATGGAATAATTTTTCTAGCGAGCAATAAATAGCAAACAAAAATTTAAAAAGATGTGAATAAGTAAAAAAATCATTTAATATATTTAATGTAATATAATAAGTGTTCGATTTTACAAACAAAATATCTAAGTAAGAGTTACAAATTTACATGCAAAATATATAAATAAATTTTTTATTTAAAGTGGAATAGGTGTTTGAATTTATAAAAGGATATAATTTAAATCTATATATCTTAATGACTACTCCCTAATTTACCCATGGGTAAATTTACTCATGACCCAAATCCTATATATTTTGCCATATCCATGGACTATCCAATTAGCTTCAATTGACCCATCTTAATTACTAATTACCTATTTTTGAATTTCAAAATCAGCCTATCTATGAAAAATAATTTAAAAAAAAACAAATCATGCATGATTTGCTCATTCTGTTACATTACTCTTTCACTCTTCCTCCATACTCTCTCTTTCTCTCTCACTCTCTCTCTCTCTCTCTCGCTCTCTCTCTCTCTCGCGAATTAGAAGCTACAATGGATGACCATTGGATCTGAAAACTGAATCTTGGCGCTGAAACGTTATCATAATCATGGAATTTCAAGGTATTGCTTATCACCGGTTTCTAATTTGCTGTTGGATTATTATCTGTTATTTTGTCATGCGATTCACAGGATTATACATTATGTACGTTAATCACTAATGGTAGGATCCAAACGTGTTCGTGGTCGTAATACTGAAAATATTTTAAATGCATCGCACACCTCAGGTAATCAAGGTATGAAATATGATGAACATGTCTCATTGTTACACTTTTTGTTTTGTATTTGGTAATGATTTTTCAGTTTTTGTCTAATCAGAAAAAAAATGTCGCGTCCGTGGCCGGAATGTAGATTCCATTCTTACAGACATGACTAATTCTCGGAGTGCAGATAATTACCAGATGATTTCCTCCTGCATTGATTCATGTAAAGTTTCTTCTTTTTACTGACGTAGTTTGAATCTCAAAGTTATTATGCAGACGTTAATAAGGCTATCTTTATTCTTTGCTTCAGTTAAACCCAGATTTGATCCAATAAATATGCATGGAAATGCATTTTCAGATAGTAGCAAGGAGAATCAGAATTCACTAATTTTGTCAGGTTAAGCATCTCTCAGCCGATCAACTATTGAACATGGCCAAAGCCGGACATTCTAACAATTTTGATGTATAATTAATGTTGTTTATTTGTGATTGTTACGGGTACCAAACCGCAGCCGTTCAATCAGTCTTTGAGGACTAATAATGCAGAATATCTTAGCTGTAATCCTCTAAAAACAATTAACGGTAACTTGAATTGCAGGACAGTCATGTATGTAGATAGGCCTGGTATTTTAAGTTAACTTTGTATTCCCCTTTCATAATGCAGGTAATTCTGCAAGCCGGTCTCCTTTGACTAAATTATCAAAGAATATCGAATTTAGTCAGAATTTACAGTCTGCAGGTTCGGCTACTTTGAATGATTTTTGTTTGCTTCTTAATGTAATACTAATGTTGTGTTTACACAATACCATGATCAACATTCAGTGGAATTGAAAAATAAGTTTTTCTCTATTCTTTGCTTTAGTTAAACCCGGATCTTATCCAATAATTTTGATTGGACATGCATTGTCAGATAGTCGCAAGGATAATCAGAGTCCAATAATTCCGTCAAGTATATCATCTCTCAGCCGATCAAGTATTGAACATAGTCAAGGTCTGTCGTATACTGCGGTCCACTTTGACATGTTTTTGTTTGCTTCTTAATGTAATACTAATGTTGTGTTTGTACAATACCATGTTCAGCATTCAGTGGAATTGAAAATAGGTATCTTAAACACACAGAGCTGCAAGATATTAACGTAGAACTATGTAAGCAACAAATCTCCGGAGATTTTCCATTGTGTTTGGAAGATTTAGGCAAACAGTCTCTGCGCACTCTTGACACGACAAAGGCTGGTAAATTCCCAAGTTTACATTTATAGCTACAATATTTTTAATTTTAATATACCTTTTGATTATGCAGTTTCAGTTGTCGGTAATTACCAATCCAGTGATAAGGATAGATTAGCCACCGGACAGATGTTAATGTCAACTCTCCATGAAGTTCAGGTTGACATTAATTTCCAACCCAGTTTTGAGAAACTAGGTACTGACGGATATTGCCTCAATACTAAACCAAATGCAAAACCAAACATGAAACAACCTGGTAAACAATAATAAGTGTGGTCAGTTTTTTTTAACTAAAGAATCCTGTTTGATAATATAAATGTCTTTACTGGAAATTGCAGAAAAAAAACAAATGAGGGTGCGTCGAAAGAACTGTAGTTTTAAGGAACACAAGATATTCCCGAGTACACTGACGGATGATCCAACTGTTAGCAAAAGCATTGTGCACAAACCTGTGGGAACTGCGTCACCTTCACATGCTTCTCAAACATCAGGCACATTTTACTTCACTCATAGTTGGAAAAATTTGTGTTTAATTTTATATGATATTGGCTGAATTGGTTATGTTCTTCTCCAGGTAAAAGAAAAAATAGGTTGTGCGGAAAGAGTCTGCGTGACAGAGAATTACTCGATAATTCTCCATACACCTGACCTGGAAACACTTCACGTTCATACTGTTCTCAAATATCAGGTCAAAACATAACCAACGTTATTTTTTATTACAGTTGTCCATGGTTGTCTTATTGCTATATTGATAAAATACAATTTTCAAATTGTTAAATTCATCGCATAATTTGATAAATTTTGGGTCAACCGTGTAGGTGTACAGATAAATGGAGAAATATGCGCAACTCCTGATACTCCATGCGTTCATAAATTACGACCCATGGAATTTGAAGGTGCGTTTCAAAATCAAAATTGTATATTAGAGATGCTTACTATTTATGCAAATAAAGATAGTAGTAGTTGATCTTATTAACAATGTTGTTGTAGCAGGAGAACAACGAAATATTGCAGCTCCAAAAAATACTCAAAGTGCCAAGAGTACTGTCACTTTTGCACTGCCCGCATCCACTATATTTAAACGAGCACAAGTAACTTTAGGTTCCAGCAGTGATATCGCTGTAAAACAACAATCCAAAAAAACCTGTGGTAAAATTAGTCCAGGTTCTTCAACATATGATACATCTTCCGTAAAAAGTTATTATGAGCGAGGAGAAAGTTCAAGTTCTAAGAATTTATTAGGAGAATTTAATAATGTTGAAGATTGTGACAGCAGCGATAGTGATTGTATATCTACCGGTATGAACTTAAATTTAGTTTCATTCTTAATTACTCTGATTTTCCACAGTCATAATATTTCAAATTTTGTAGGTGATTGTGACGATGTTGATGTACATGATTTTGACAATACTGTTACTAAGTGGAGTGAGTACCTCGATGTCGGTGATCCTGATAGAATTTGTTCAAAGTGTCAGGCCATCATGTGGAATCATGAAAGAAACAATAAAAAAGTGACCAAAAAGCCTCCAACTTTCTCTCTTTGTTGTAAAAATGGTTAGATAATTCTTGAGAAAGAAAAGCAACCTCCCGAGCCGCTCGCTTCACTCCTTACTGGTGGATCCCGTTTTAGGCATTTCAAGGAAAATATTAGAATGTACAACTGTATGTTTGCCATGTCTTCCACCGGAGGTCAAATTGATCGTAGTATCAATCGTGGCGGTGCTCCTTACTGTTTCAAGGTAAAAGGTGTAAATTACCACAGTATGGGAAGCTTTGTACCACTTGATGGTGAGATCCCCAAATTCTGTCAACTCTACATATATGACACTGAAGATGAAGTACATAACAGAATAAATGACGTTAAGGGAGGATGCGATGCCGTGGATGAAGAAATCGTTGAGTCATTGTTAGAAATGTTGGATAAACATAATTGTTTGGTCAAAGGTTTTCGTATGGCACGTGAAAGAATTAGTCAGAATCTAGTTGATGAATTTAGATTGGTTCTAATATCTTCGTCTTCCGCATCTGGTCGACCTAACCATATTGGTCCATCGAATGAAGTTGCAGGGTTGATTGTCACTGACGAGTATGCTAAAGGATGCAGGGATACAATAATCCATTCGAGAATGTTAGGTCCCAATGTGTTTGTAGAAGGGGGGGTTGAATACAAACAGTACCGAATAATCGAATTAAATGCGGAATAAAATATGTGAAACAAAATTCAAGTTAAATAAGAATATTATTAAACTTGAAAGGTGTTACAACAACTGTATCGATTACAAGGAATTAATCTCAAATTAATTATCACAAATTTAGAATAAATTCGACATGAACTTTTTCTATTTTTGCAATAATTAGAATCAAATGCTAAACGCGATTTGAGATTAAGTTCTAGGGATTTTAATCCGCTAGATTGTTACACAAGAACAAGATAAATAATTCTAGTGGTTTGGATTTAACATTAACAAACTAGAATTTTGATCTTGATGTAAGCGGAGAAGAAAATAAAATGTTTCAAGGCGGCTGCTTTCTTTTCTTTGTTCTTGAATGTGTTCTGTATGATTGAGATATTGAGTTGAATGACTTCTGCTTCTATTTATCAACAGCCGAATTAATTGAATTGGAATGACAATCCTTTAAGCTTGTATGACAATCGGTGAGACTATCCTTTTGAGCTAGCAAGACAATCGTTTGAACCAGCATGACTATCGGTAGGACAATCTTTTGAACTGGCATGACTATCGGTAGGACAATCTTTTGAACTGGCATGATAATCGGTATGACAATCCAGATTGTCATGCTAGTTCATTTTCAATTGTCTTGCTGATTTAAGATTGAATTTAATCCAATTAAACTTCTGAAAATTCCTAAAATTAATTCTGAATTAATTAATCAATTAATTTAATTAATCAATAAATTAATCTTTGCAGATATAATTTATTTTCTTAATTAAATTATATGACTTAATTAATTAATAGAGAATTAATACTAACCCTGAGCAGCATCCATTCTTCTGAATATCTTCTGAAAATCACTGAAAATTATGAATCAATTCCGCCACTTCAACGTTGACACTCGATGTACTGTCTAGTTCATGAGTGACTAACTTCCGTGACATTTCTTCATTTAAATTATATGACTTAATTAATTAATAGAGAATTAATACTAACCCTGAGCAGCATCCATTCTTCTGAATATCTTCTGAAAATCACTGAGAATTATGAATCAATTCCGCCACTTCAACGTTGACACTCGATGTACTGTCTGGTTCATGAGTGACTAACTTCCGTGACATTTCTTCATGTCTTGACTTTGACACTTTGATTTTCTTCAGATTAAATCCTTGTAATTAAGGATACTCTGACGAGATCTCTGTCACTTGATTAAATCCACGATCTTGATTTATATCACTGAGGCATGATCAACTTCTTGAACTTCTTCCAGTGAATTACCTCCTCAAGTCTGTAGATGAACCTTGTTTCTGAATCCTTTGACAGATATTACTTTGCGAGATCTCTCTGACGGTCGATCCACTATTTACTTATTATATTCTTATTTGAGTTGAGTTGAATCCTCGAATATACAAATAGGCTATGACATATGACTTACAATCTCCCCCTATTTGTTTGTTGGATAATAACACACAAATACCTAGAGGATAACTCCACTAACAAATAAGAAAAAGATATAAACAAAAATGCAAAGTAAATAGCAGAAAAGTTCTGGATAACATTTAACCTTTTCCAGATTCCAAATAGATGTTCCTCTAGACTGAACATATCTTCAAGTAGTTCCATCTTCATTTGTACAACCACATTTCCTGTTGAGAAGCCCATATCTCTTGCTTCTCCCCCTATGAGAATCAACTGATTAAAGAAGATCACCTTCATTTTACCACCTCTCCCGTACAATAGGATCCGCAGATAAAAACCAATGGTACTCCCCTAACTGCTTCTTCCCTTACTAGGAAATCACCTTGTGTTTACCACCTCTCCCGTACAATAGGATCCGTAGTTAGAAACAACAATGGTGTCCAAGTAGTGTACATTTTTAGGATCTTTTTCTTCCTCCCTGCTATTTCTCCCCCTTAGTTGAGGAATCCTCCAAACTATTTCTTAAGCTTTTATCTCCCCCTTAAAGAAGGAATGTATGCCGTCGTCTGAAGGAGTTCTCATATTTCACTTGGTTGGAAAAGAAATAACAAGTAGTTTCTCTTTCTACCTCACTGTGAGTGTGTGATTCTGTTTAGTGTACCTTACATGTGTTTCACTCTTCTCTCCACTCGTGTTTAAACTCATTCTCACAAGTGTATCACTCCTCTCATAGCTCCAAAAATCAGTTATACCTGCAAGGAAAATCACCTTAGCCATCCTTAAGGAGGTCACAGGTGGTGCAATGGGAGTTCACAAATCCCCATCCTTGTTAAACTCGTCAGATAAATCTGAGTCATAATCTACAAGTTGCTAGTTTCCCTTTTAGGGTTCCAGATTTGAATTCTGGGAAGGTAAACAATGATCCAACGAATTTAGCATAAAGATCAAAGTTCCCTTCTAATGTCTGTGAAGACATTTCCTTGTGACTTATCAGGTAATATCTGAATCATTGTCAACAAGTTGCCGATCTGCGCCTATGTCAGATCCACTATCCGCAGATGCATCCAGGGGATTTAAGCCTGGGGAGGTAGATACTGACCACTGACATATGGCTTTTGGATCAGTATCCTCTCCTAACACCTGTAAAGGCAATTGGTCCACTAACGAACCTTGAACAATCGAATCTGACCTTAAAATGGTCGAAACTCTTGTTTCCGTCAACTCATCCTTTGTGTGTGTAACCTCTTCTTGTGCATCAAGAATTGTTTATGTTTGAAGTGGTGACACTACATCGGATACCTTGGCTGATAGGCAAAATTCAATAGACGCACCCTGTTGAGAGAATGAATCTAGTAACTGTTTTTGTGCCTTTTCAGCCATTACATCTTTTTGAGAAGATGTATGGGGGCTAGCAGTTGTCTCGGTTTAAATACTACTCATCTATGTAGGAGACAGAGCTACTGGGTTGACTACAGAACCTTCCTTATGTGGTGCACTAAGGCACTATCTCCCTCACGCTCATTCATACTACATTTAGTGGTAAGAGAGTGTTGGTTGGTTCTGTTTCTGTGTTTGTCTTTACAGTCTGGGATAGACGTTGTGGGTTTTCAACCTCATGACTGTCAATGAAAGAAAGCCATTGGAGACTGAACCTGTAACAGAATATATGGTAATAGAGAGAAAATGATTTACAATAGTGATTTCAAAAGATTTTACATGACATAAGAAATCACTAATGTAGAAAGAAGTTTGATTTTGTTTTTCAATATGAATGGGTTTTTGATAAAACATTGATCACTTAGGGTAAAGTCTAAGTAATTCTCATTCATGTCAAAAACTTACAAATATCTGCAACATAATGTTAACAAGATATCATTGACCGATACTTGTCAAGTACTTTAGATACTAATTGTTATGTTGCATAATCAATATACCACTGCACATATAAAATAATATGATTGTGCCTAGTGATAAAATAGTTATAAATATGACGACTCTACTAGTTCATATAAAATTATAACTTCTGTTAGAGTGCCATACCATGTCCTTGACGATTGCTTGAGCAGTATACTAGTTCATACCAACCTGAAGTGAGATTGTGAAGAAGAAATTGCATAGTCCAATAGATCTGCAGCTGCAAAGTCCATGAACAGTGGTGCATTGACTTCCTCTTTTGACTTACCAACCAGGAGTACACTTGTACACATCTTACTAGAGTACAATTCCAAGTGTAATGTGCAGCAGGTGTCTGATATGTCGTAATATTCTCAAGTCTCGTCACTGGTGCTATATGTTAGATACTGCTTCCTGATAATAACCTAGCACAATATACAAAATTACAATGATAACATTCCCAGCTTGCAAACAGCCATATCCCTCAGATAAACCTTTGCTGTTATCTCCAAAGGTAACCAGGGGGCCAGCTTTCTCAATCCTCATTTGATAGCAGGGCTCTATCTCCGGTCATATGTCTTGATGATCCACTGTCAAGAATCCACACTACCGGTTACACCTGTTTAATGCCCTGCACTTCAAATGGATTAGACCTTCTTCGGAACCCAAACTTGGTTGGGCCCGGCATACTTGTAGAATTGTCCTTTGTCAGGCAAAACAACATTTTTAATTTTAACGATCTCAACATCCTCAATGACTGAACATTTGACCTTGTAAACAGCCTTAACAAATTTCTGTTTAAGCTTAGGCACAAATGTCTCCTTTCTAGCCTTAGAAGGACTAGCAGTCTTAGACCTATCATGCTTCTTGTTATTCACATGCTGACGAGTAGTACTCTTATCATTAGACACATGCTTACCATTAAAATAAGCATACATCATATTAAAAGCACAAGACATACAATTAGCAACACTACATGCTTTATGAGAGTGATTAACAGCAGGTAATTTATGCATGGTAGACATGGAATTATTGTTATCCAACTCATGTGTGTCTGAGTTAGTCTCAGTTGCTTTCACAACTTTGACTGGAACTTTCGACTCACTTGACTTGGAAACAATCTTCTCATTAGCATGATCTTCAGCACGTATTTCTTCATGAATAACAGAAGAGGTCGCATCAAATGGTTCAGCAATTGATGCTTTATAGAGGGGTTCATCAACACCCTTAAGCACATGTGGTACTTCCCTCCCTTTAGCACAGACATGAGGAGGGGAGTTTATGCCTAATTCTCCAATAGCAGCATTGTAATCATAACCTATTCCAGATGTTTGATTAACAGCTTGCTTACTGTAGAACTCTTTAGCCTTCGAACAAGAATTGAAGTAGGCTCTAACCTTAGTCTCAAGACCGGTGATCTTGTCTTTGAGAATAGTTTCGAGTTTTCTATAACAGTCAACTCTATTCTCTAGAAAAGATACCTGTTCTTTTAATTTGTCTTGATTAATGTGCACAAGTCTTAATTCATTGACCTCTTTCTCAAGGTCTGTGATCTGTAAACTTAACAGTTCATTATCACGACGTGCACAATCTAAGTTACCTCTTAGATGATAAACCATTTCAGCATCAGAAAGTTTTACCTCTATTCTTGACGATGAAGCTTTTCCATCAATAGCCATAAGAGCAAGATTTCCTTCATCTTCATCTTCACTGTCAGTATCATCCCAGCTTCTTCCCTTTGCCAGATAAGCCCTTTCAGAGTTCTTTCTTACTTGCTTTGGCTTCCTACATTCTGTGGCAAAGTGTCCCAACTCATTGCAGTTATAGCATCTAATGGTGCTTCGATCAACCATCCCTGTTTTGTACCCACCACTGCTGGTGTTAGAGGATGAAGATCCACCTTTCTGGAATTTGTTGTAGTTGGACTTGTACTTAAGCTTGGGATTCCTCCTGAATCTGACATGGGAGAATCTCTTGACAATTTGGGCCATTGATTCATCTTCCAATTGCTCCAGCTCTTCCAAGGAATAAAAATCATCACTTGATTGATTTGTAGTAGGAGGATCATATTCTGCTACTAACTCATTTTCCTCACCCTTGGAAAACTGTACCATTCTTTCTAACTGTTGAGATTGTTGTTGTTGTTGACCTTCAGCTACAAGTGCAGTAGATGTGCTGACCATTCTATCCTTCCCGTAGACTTCCTTCTGTTGAATCTGCTCCAACTCATAGGTTTTTAACACTCCATAGAGCCTGTCCAGAGAAATCTCACTCAGATCTCTAGCTTCTCTAATGGCAGTGATTTTATGTTCAAGATGAGCTGGCAGTGTTAAAAGGAACTTTTTGTTGACCTCCCTGATTGAATAATACTTTCCATTGATGTTCAGGTTGTTGATCAACGCATTATACCTCTCAAACACTTCAGTAATTCCTTCTCCTGGATTTGATTTGAAATGTTCATATTCAGAGGTTAGGATTTCCAACTTGTTCTCCCTAACTTCCTCTGTGCCTTCATTAATCACCTCAATAGTTTCCCACATGTGTTTGGAATTTTTACAGTTCATCACATGTCTGTTCATCAAGGGATCAAGGGAATCAATTAATATTAATTGAAGGCTGGCATCCAAGGAGGCTTCTTCCTTCTCAGCAGGAGTAAAATCTTCAGGCTCTTTTGGATAGGTTCTAGCTTCAGTAGTCACCACACCATCTATTATTACCTCCGGTTCAATAACCATCGGAGTTTTTATACCCTTCTTTAACAAGTTTGAATATTTGGGATTTGCAACTTGTAAAAATAATAACATCTTCTTCTTCCACATGATATAATTCTCTTTATCAAATTGTGGAATTTTAACGGTTCCAACTTTATGTGAAGTCATTATGAATTTTTGAATAAATAAAAATTCAAGGAGTTGAAAAATCACAAAAGTCTAGGATCTTGATTTGTTCGTTAATCAGAAGGCTCTGATACCAATTGTTAGGTCCCAATGTGTTTGTAGAAGGGGGGGTTGAATACAAACAGTACCGAATAATCGAATTAAATGCGGAATAAAATATATGAAACAAAATTCAAGTTAAATAAGAATATTATTAAACTTGAAAGGTGTTACAACAACTGTATCGATTACAAGGAATTAATCTCAAATTAATTATCACAAATTTAGAATAAATTCGACATGAACTTTTTCTATTTTTGCAATAATTAGAATCAAATGCTAAACGCGATTTGAGATTAAGTTTTAGGGATTTTAATCCGCTAGATTGTTACACAAGAACAAGATAAATAATTCTAGTGGTTTGGATTTAACATTAACAAACTAGAATTTTGATCTTGATGTAAGCAGAGTAGAAAATAAAATGTTTCAAGGCGGCTGCTTTCTTTTCTTTGTTCTTGAATGTGTTCTGTATGATTGAGATATTGAGTTGAATGACTTCTGCTTCTATTTATCAACAGCCGAATTAATTGAATTGGAATGACAATCCTTTAAGCTTGTATGACAATCGGTGAGACTATCCTTTTGAGCTAGCAAGACAATCGTTTGAACCAGCATGACTATCGGTAGGACAATCTTTTGAACTGGCATGACTATCGGTAGGACAATCTTTTGAACTGGCATGACAATCGGTATGACAATCCAGATTGTCATGCTAGTTCATTTTCAATTGTCTTGCTGATTTAAGATTGAATTTAATCCAATTAAACTTCTGAAAATTCCTAAAATTAATTCTGAATTAATTAATCAATTAATTTAATTAATCAATAAATTAATCTTTGCAGATATAATTTATTTTCTTAATTAAATTATATGACTTAATTAATTAATAGAGAATTAATACTAACCCTGAGCAGCATCCATTCTTCTGAATATCTTCTGAAAATCACTGAGAATTATGAATCAATTCCGCCACTTCAACGTTGACACTCGATGTACTGTCTGGTTCATGAGTGACTAACTTCCGTGACGTTTCTTCATGTCTTGACTTTGACACTTTGATTTTCTTCAGATTAAATCCTTGTAATTAATGATACTCTGACGAGATCTCTGTCACTTGATTAAATCCACGATCTTGATTTATATCACTGAGGCATGATCAACTTCTTGAACTTCTTCCAGTGAATTACCTCCTCAAGTCTGTAGATGAACCTTGTTTCTGAATCCTTTGACAGATATTACTTTGCGAGATCTCTCTGACGGTCGATCCACTATTTACTTATTATATTCTTATTTGAGTTGAGTTGAATCCTCGAATATACAAATAGGCTATGACATATGACTTACAGAGAACCAATGGATTGGAGAGAATTTTTGAAACAGATCCACGGTTTATGCAGCTTCAGTATCCTATTCTTTTTCCTCATGGAGACATCGGATATTACCGTCAAATCCCTTTAAACAGACCAAATCAAAAAAATCAGAAACAACGTCAGAATACCGAAGATGAAGATCCGGATGAAAAGGGGGAGAGAGAGTTCATCACGATGAAAGAATATTACAATTATAAACTCATGATACAGCCTTCGGATGGTATGGTCAAAATCATGACCTAAATTTGAACACTTATATATGAATTAATTTTACCATTCTAATTTTCTCCGAAATTGTCTTATGTATATTCAGGTTTGACTCCACATCTGGGAGGACGTTTATGGCAGCAATATGTTGTTGACGCATTTACTGCGATTGAGCAATATAGACTTGACTGGATCAGAGGTCACCAGACCACAATTCGTTCTGATATGTACCACAACATACGAGATGCACTAAATAAGGGTGACAGTAATCCTGAAAATGTCCGCAAGGCAACAATTTTACCAGCCTCCTTCACTGACAGTAAAAGATACATGAACCAGTATTTCAAGGACGCAATAGAAATTTGTCGAACACTTGGACACCCATCATTATTCCTTACGATGACCACTAACACAAAATATCCTGAAATTCAGAGGATGTTAAAATTTCTACCTGGTGTTGATGTTGTTGACGCACCCGACGTCGTTGCAAGGGTATTTAAAATGAAAGTTGACTAACTTCTTGATCAAATAAAAAATAAGAACTGCTTTGGACGTTGTATTGGAGGTATGCTATTTTCAGGATTTCTTCCTCTAACAAATTGCTTATGATTTAAATTTAATATGACATGTATGTAAGGCTTTATTTAATTATTTTCATCAATTTCATATTACAGTAATGCACGTCATAGAGTTTCAAAAGCGTGGATTGCCACATGCTCACATGCTAATATGGTTGCATCCAAACGATCGTCCCAAAATAACTGAACAAATAGATAAAATGGTTTCTGCAGAAATTCTTGACCCAAGTATTGATACAGTTGGTTACGAAGCTGTCAAGAATTACATGATCCACGGACCATGTGGCACTAACTGTGTCAATTCTCCGTGTATGGTTAAAGACCGTTGTATTAAACATTTTCCTAAAAGGTAATTCTGAGATCTTTTACATTAAATTAATTTTCCAAAGACTGCTGGAAGAATACAACATTTAATTTTTCACCTTTTAGTAAAACATTCCTTTTAGATTTATTTTAATTAAATTGAAACATCGTTCTTTCCTTTTTAACAGGTATAATTCTCACACATACTTTGATGACTGTGGCTTTCCCATCTATAAGAGGAGGAAAACTGGAATTAGTGTAAAGAAAAAGGGAATTGACCTGGATAATCGTTATGTTGTCCCCTACAATCAAGATCTTCTAATAAGATTTCAATGTCACACAAATTTGGAGATTTGTAACAGCTCCAGATCATTGAAATATCTGTTCAAATATTGTTTAAAAGGACATGATACCGCCACCATGTGTCTGAGGAAAAAAACAAACAACAAAAAAGGGTGCACAACCCAATCACTTCTGAGAAATGACCGCTTGATGAAGTCAAGCAATACTTGGATGGAAGATATATTTGTGCATCTGAAGCATCATGGAGGATATTTGGTTTTGACATCCATTCCCGGTGACCTTCCGTTGAACGATTGCCAGTACATCTACCGAATGACAATCATGTGTCGTTTAAAGGCTCAGAAAATCTACAGGAAGTTTTCGACAATGCTGGAACAAAGAAAAGTAAATTAGAAGCATGGTTTGATGCAAATAAAACATATACAGAGGCCCCAAATTTAACATATTCAGAATTTCCAAGCAAGTTTACATGGCATCCACAACCTGGTATCTGGAAATAGAGGAAAAGAGGTGATGTCATCGGTAGGCTTGCTGAAGTACATTCATCTAGCGGTGAACAATTATATCTCCGCATGCTCCTGCTCAGGATTAAAGGTGCTGTATGTTTTGATGATTTGAAGACAGTCAACGGCCATGTTTATAACTCCTTTCACAAAGCCTGTGCCACGCTAGGTATCCTCCAGAACGACCAACAATGGCACAAAGCTATATGTGAAAATGCGCATACATCCATGCCTCCACAATTACGTGCCATGTTTGTCAACATTTTAGTATACAGTCCAGTCTCTCATCCGCGTAGCCTTTGGGAAGCTCACTGGGGATGCATGTCAGATGATATTCTTCTTGTGAGGCGACATCTCACTGGGAATCCAAACCTTTGTCTATCAGATATTGAGATCCAGAATTATGCTCTTGCAGGTATGAGTTGTTAATAATGCATTGTACATATTACATGTTCCATGTTTGGATTAATGTAATCAAGTTTTATTAATTTTATTGTAGAGATAGAGAAATTGTTGAATGATATTGGTAAAAGCCTTAGAAACTTCCCAGATATGCCATATCCCGGAGATGCTTTTTTTCCAACTCTGAGAATAGACTAATTCTTGAGGAAACATCCTATGATATAGAAGAAATGAAGAGAAATCACACAAGAAATCATAGTCTTCTCAATGATGAACATAAGATAGTCTATGATTCCATTCTTGACAATATCAACCAGAAAAAAGGTGGTGTTTTCTTTGTTTACGAAAGTGGAGGATGTGGAAAGACTTTCTTGTGGCAGACACTGTGTTGTCGATTACGATCAGAGCATAAGATTGTGCTTCCTATTGCCTCATGTGGTATAGCTGCTGTGTTGCTTCCTGGTGGAAGAACCGCACACTCCCGCTTTCACATTCAACTCAAGCTTGATGAAAATTGTTCTGCCGGTTTAAGACACGGGACTGATATTTCTGAGCTACTTCAGCGAACTGATTTAATAATTTGGGACGAGGCTCCTATGCAACATCGTCATGCTTTTGAATGCGTTGATCGATCCTTGAGAGATATTATGTCTGCTATTGATAAAAGCAGAGCTAAAAAGCCATTTGGTGGTATAACCATTATTTTTTGGTGGAGATTTTAGGCAGATACTTCCTGTCATTCCAAAAGCGTCAAGGGCTGAAGTTGTCTGATCTACCCTCAATAAATCCAAGCTTTGGGAATCCTGTGAAGTATTTTTATTGAAGCAAAACATGCGGCTTAATGCAGGAAATAGTAATTTAGAGAACAAAACCATTACGGACTTTAGCAAGTGGCAGCTTGCTGTCGGTGATGGCAAAGAAACCAATATTTCTCCAAGTCCAGACACTGGTGAAATGTTAATAAAGATTCCTGATCAATATATCGTTCATACGTCCGGAGATCTAATCCAGAAGCTTTTTAAAGTGACGTACCCAGATTTTATACAAAATATCTCTTCACATGAATACCTCATATCAAGGGCCATACTCACACCTACCAATATCGTGGTGGATGAGATTAATACAACGATACTTGAAAAAATTCCTGGCATGGTTTACACTTATCTGAGTCAGGATTCAATTGATGATGCAGGTGATGATGATAATGATTTCAGATCCGCTTTTCCAGTTGAGTATCTAAACTCTATCAATATGCCTTGCAATCCTAAGCATGAGTTAAAATTGAAGGTAGGAGTTGTCGTCATGCTTATGAGAAACTTAAACCAGATCATGGGATTATGCAATGGTACAAGAATGATTCTGAAATCCTGTAGGAAGAACAGTATTGAATGTGAGATTTTGTGTGGCTCTCATGTTGGAATGAAATATCTAATACCTAGAATTGAGATGATTCCAAGTGACACGAACTGGCCGTTTGAATTTAAACGCGTTCAGTTTCTGATTCAAATATGTTATGCCATGACGATTAACAAAAGTCAGGGACAATCACTTGATACGGTTGGGCTTTACCTTCCTAAAGCAGCTTTCTCGCATGAACACATATATGTTGCTATATCCAGAGTGACACGACCTGAAGGCCTCCATATTCTCATAGATAGTTGTGATGGTATTAGCACAGATATCACAAATAATGTAGTTTTTGAGGAAGTGTTTTACAATCTTTCAAGTGTAGACAATTGACATGACATATTAAGAACTTCCTGTAACATTTTTCTATATTTCCTTCTTAACTCTGGATTTATTGTGTTTGATATATCAATGGTGTGAGTTCAACATCCAAAATGTTACACTTTTTTTTACTGCATCCGTCTATGAACATAATATAAACAATAAATCTCCAATTATTTTGTCTATAAAATATGTATAATCTGTTTGATTAGGAAGATTTTCTTAATTGTTTATATATTGTACATATTTTATTAGGAATTGGATTTCAGTTTTCCCTTTTTCTGTTGGAAAAAACCCAAATGATAAGGTTGGTTAGTTGTCATAATCACATCAAACACTTACCTTAAGAATTATCAGCAAATTAAACCGGAATATTACTCTAATTCTCAATTAAAGGAATAGATTTGCACTATCAATTTCGAGCTAAATTGTTGGCATCTCCCTAATGCCTTGCTGGTTAAATATATTTTCAACATTTTTACAGGAGTTTTGTCATTTGCTAAGCATCATCCTTTTTTTCTCTCAAGAGTTCAACTATTTTGTAAGATCTTCAATTCTTTAAGTGATTCATACAGTTCTTAGAATATTGAATGTATAAATATCTTACCTGCTGAGTTGTTATTAAATTTTTGAATGAACTTTTTTCCTGCTCTTCTTATAGTGATATTTTTCAATGGAATCATTTGATCGTCTATCCAATCTCGACAAGGCAAGCACTAACTGGAAAATTAAGGTCCGGGTTACCAGGATGTGGGCTAACATGACTTTAGAGACGAACTCATTGAAAGGCTACAATCTTATTCTCCTTGACGATGATGTATGTTTTAAATTTATTCATCTTTGCGTTATTTGCTTTCAATCCTTTTTTCCAGTATTATATATTTATGTCATTTAAATTATCTAAATGTAGGATAAACATGTTCATGCCTTTGCCTATCATAACATTTGGAATGGATTCAGCACGAAAATTGTGGAAGGCGGTGTCTATATTTTTGACCAGTTTGCAGTTAAAGATCCTGTTGGAAACTTGAAGCCTGTGTAGTCAACCCTCTGCATCAGATTTACAGGCTCCACTATTGTGAGGACTGCTGATGATGATGGCATGATCCCTTCACAAAAGTTTGAGTTTTTAGACCTGGGAGATTTGTTTGCAGAAGCAAATAAATGTCTTCCTCAACAGCAGCCTGAATTTGCAATAGGTCTGGTAACGCACTCTTTTAACTCGATATTATCGTAATTAACTCATATGGAACAATTCTCCTACAATTATAAGATAGCCTACTTTAATATTGTGTAAATAAATTTTGTGTTAAACAGATATTATTGGAGTTGTGGAGGAGTATGGAGGTTTGAACAAGCTTCATACTCGATACGGAGATAGGGACATTGTGAAGTTTAGAATATGCGATTCAAAGTAATGTGCATATATATATTTGATCAGTAGTGTAATTACGCATATACACCGCATATTGCTAATAGATTATTAACATATATGATATCTAAACCTTTTTTGTAGTAATGCCCACAAAGTTACTGTTTGGGGTGATCTTGCTGTGTCTTTCAACAACGAGATGGCTGGAAATCCCAAAAAACCGATCATTGCTATTATAACAAGTACAAAAGTGACTACATTTATGAGTAAGTACTTATGCAATCAAATCTATTACACAGTTATATTCTTTCTGATTAAACAATTAACTTTATTCCCATATACAGGTTCTGTTCAGATTGGTACATTAATATCTACTCATCTATATATAAATCTAGATGATGAATCTGTGAATGATATGAGGCAGAGGTAACAAGTAAATATAGAGTTAAAATTAACTTATCGACGTTTTGCTCTATTTATTAATTTCTTCAATATGTTTAGGTTGCTTGAGGAAGGATATATAATGAAAAGAGACAAATTGTTCCAAGCTAAACAAATTGAACTGGTTCCCACATTATTTGAAACTATGTCCACCTAATTTAATTAATGAATATGTCACTTTTGCTTGCAGGAAGGTTGATAACATGCTTCAACTTTGAGTATTTTCCAGAGCTTTCATCTTACTTATGGCTGAATGATTTTTTACAGTTATTGTCCACGTGACATTATTTGCAATTTCGATTGCTTAACAATGTTTTTACCCTGTTTTCAATATTTGTTATCTATGTATTTGATTTTTAATCATTCATAACTGTGATCAGCGTCATCACACATAAATAAAAGTTTGGTTTATAATATTTAAATATTACCTTGATCATCTACGTTTAATGGAGCATGGTTGAAGCACTACTTTTATTAAAAAGTAGTGCTTATTTATCAAGGAACCTGTCGTACACCATTTAATTTGACAATCAGTGTCCTTTATCGACATAAGATTTTATAATGGAAAGAAATGTTTAATTTCAAATTGTATAGCGAAAAGATCATTTTTTTCAAGAGAAGACAAGTTCTTAAATTTGACTCGAAACATTCATGATGAGCAGCCTTAAATTCAAAATAAAGTGTCAGACTATATGTTTTAAATTCCCCGCATTACTCAATATTGAAATTTACCAAATGTAACTACTTTCCATCTTATTATACAAGTTTCCACGATATTTCCCGTGAATAACCTCAAAATATGCTCCTTAATTTTGGCATAAATTAATACCTTAATTATGGCAATCCTGATTCACACATTGCTTTGTTTAGGATTATAATATAATATGCGTATTGTTTGTGATTTGCAGAGTATACCACAACCTATAAAAATTATCCTAACTGCCTACAATCAAGATGACAATATCTTCCTTTAAAATTGGTGTTATTGAGTATCTTTCCCATATTCAAAATCGATCCTATTCTACTTAGACGGTACTATATATTCAGTAACTTTTATAGTTGTTCTACACTAAAATTGTTGAAGAACATATAGGTTTGTACACATATTTCTCATCAATTTCAACAAAAAATACTATATATAATACATTAAACCTATAAACATTTATCATCTTTCAGCCAGGTATGGATGACCATCAACATTTTGTCCGATCCGAATGCCACTCAAATTGCATGGACATTGAAAGTTAGGTTGACAAGAATGTGGAGGTCACTGAATGGTCATGGAGAGGTCTCGAGGCACAATCTTATTTTACTCGGCTGTGAGGTGTGATTTCTTTTAATCTATTGCAAGTAATTGAGTTCACCACGTTTCTATTTTTCATATTCATTATTCATGCATATACTCTCTTTATATTACAGAATACGCACATGGTTGCAGTTGTTTCACCTGCTATTTGGAATCAATTTGCTGGACTTTTGATTCCAGGAACCTTATACCGTATAAGGAACATAGGTATCATGCCTGCAACTGGTTTGTACAGGCATGTGCGTAACACAAACTGCATACGGTTCCTACCCATCACTATTGTGGATGTAGTTCCAGTGGATACTCTAATGATTCCGCAGCACAAGTTTGAATTGACTCCCCTACCTGCTATTTCCGACGCTCTTTTGAATTTGAATTATGATGAGATGCCTGTTTACTCCGCAGGTATTGAATTTTAAACGTCGACAATCAAGATTTCTAAAGTTATAAACGTTAGTAATTTACAATGTCAAAACAGATGTTATCGGTGTTGTTGAAGACTTGGAACCAAAGCGAACAATCCTAAGCAGATTTGGTTCAAGGGATATGATCTGCTTCAGACTAAGTGATGGAGAGTAAGATATGCCGTATTCTGGCCCTTATAATGCAGATGTGTACAATCATAACTGTTTAGATTACCACGTCTTTACTTTGATTTCAGGACATCGCACCGTGTTTATTTTGTGGGTAATTTCCCACCGAATATAGATTCTTTATACCAGGATATAGGAACAGAAAGGAAAATTGTCATCCTTGCATCTGTCCGCATCAACGTTTACCAAGGTTTAATTCTTACTTTCCTGCATGTACTAATTGTTTTTGAAAAAATCAACAGTCTGACTCTCAAATTCCATTTAAAGCATTCCTAAAGTATTCTATTTTTTCTATTTGAAAAAAGGTATAATTCGCATAGGTAATTTGCCCTCAACAAGTATCTTCATCAATATTGATTATCCCGAGGTCGTCACTTTGAGACAGAGGTATGCACATCAAATCAACTCACATTTAAATTATTATATAATTTACTATTCATACTCTAACTTTTTTTTCCTTTTGTCATTTAGGTTAGTGAATGTCGGCAACTGATGCATTAAAGAGATATTGCAGCTGAAGCATTTTATTATATTTATTAGTTTATGATATTTAACTAAATAAAGTTTTATCGATATTCGGAATAAGCGTACAAATTGTTCTACCACAAATATTATAATTTGTTATTCAACGTGTATGTTTCTCATATTTTTGGATTTTTAAATTATCTATTTAAATATTTTGGTTGAATTACGCCGCAGTTATCTTATGCAATATTTAACGTAATACTTCTCTGTTCGGACTAAGATATTATGATATTTAATATAAGCATGAAATATTTATCATATTCTAAATACTGTCACACTTTATCTAAGTAATCCAGTACTAAGATTACTATTTTTACTATTCTGTAGTCGTAGAAATTGTACAAGTTATCTATATTAAAAATATACAATATTGATTGCAAATATATAATTACTAAGTCCTCAATCAACCTTAAGAATAATGTCATTGCAACAAGAGAGCTTTTCCATTGTTCAGCCAATAAGATCCATAATATAAATACATCATATTAAATTTGGAAAGTGTTTTAAAATCAGATCACATCCAATAATCTAAATAGCTACAAAACCAAATTTCAAGGATAACAAACCATAATATTAATACATCATGTACCAGACATAAATATATTGATCACATTGATCCAATATGAAATGTAGTGTAGATTAAACAAACTATTCGATAATTATATCGAATATTAAATCTTCTTGCTGAAAAGTAAAAACCAAGTTATCGTATATTTGTAGCTCATTATCAGTCGCAAATTGGTTACATCCAGCAGAGAATCGAGGTAATCCAGTAGAAAACACTATCTTAACATTCCAGGTTAAAAGCCCCATCCTAAAAGTTACAATTTCGCCACTTATCCATGTCCTACCATTCGGCTGTACAGCTGTTGGGATATACTGAAAGATGATATGTCTTTGTTATATCAATTAACCACAAAATGAGTAAAATTTATATTATATTTTCAAAAAAAGTCTATGTAAATTGATCGAGTAATGTAACAATACCGCTCTGTGACATGTGTTGTTCACATTTAAAGCAGTCATTGTGGCGGTGAACTCCATTCCCAGGAGTTGATCATTTTCCTGATCACTTATATTATTGTCTGCAACATCATCAGTTACGTCTTCAACATCCATATCCAAGTTATCTTCTACTTGCTGAATTCCTTCTTCAGGAACTTCTGCAGCATGATCAGTGTCAACTGTAATATTCATATGAACAATTTCTTCTAATTCCTCAAATCCACCTGGAAGCTGTTCATTAATATCTACAGAGAAGTAGCAAAAAGGTATTAATATTATTATCGTGGTCACCCGCGTTTCCATTATTACCATTTGACTCCATAGCTTCATTAATCACCAGACAAATAAAATGGTATGTAGTATTTAAAGTAGTACCATTTCTTGAAGAACAGTTGACCAGAAGTTTTTCATTTTTTGAACTATCAAAAATGATAGTTTCAAACTTCCCAGATCCTTTGTAGGTAAGCAACATGAAATCCTTCCTCTCGAACATTTTATCATTAACTAGCGCCAGTATATCAGAAATCTTCCCTGTGGATTCAGAGTACTGACAATTGTATATCTTTCCATTCTACAAGATCAATTGTACTTTTGCAGGAATCAACTTTCCAAAAGAGTTGTGAAATTTTTCTGGTATGGCCAGCCACAAGCATAATAAGTATCGATAAATGACAAAATTACTATTAATAGAGAAAGAGATACAGATCATAGTGTGGGAAAATAAGAATTGCTTAATTAAAAGCATAGTATTACTCCAGAGTCTGTTGCACCGCCAATACCGAATATCATGAATTTGCAACCAATCCTAGTTATTATATCTGTAAATTAATTGTTGGTATCCAAGTTCAGTCATAATGAATAATGAAATTTAAATTTATGTATCCTAAAACAAATACGTAAAAGCTTTGTAAAAATGTGCAATTACCTCTACAAGTTGAATGCGATTGGGAAACAACTTTTGCAGAATTATAATCTGTTAGGTCACACACACTGTAGAAGGGGGTTGAATACAGTGTATAGCACAATCAAATCGAATTCAAATAACACGAGTAATAGAAAACAGACTTTATTCAATGCAATAAACTATGTTACAATATGGAACTGTCCTCTCTCAGTGATGAACAAATATCACGAGAGCTGCTAGGGTTATAATGAATAATATTCTCGACAATGATAACACTTATAGTGTAAACCCTATATCTGTGTTTATATATCACACAGTTACAAGATAATCGCTAATTGATATGGAATATAATTCTTCTTCCTAAAATATATCAATCAGATATCTTCTCTTCCAAGTACTCCATTCTTCATAGAATTCCTTCTTCATGCATATCTCTTTTTACGTTTATCTCGATCTTCTTTCCTTTCAATCAGCCGCCTTTCTTATCTGAAAGTTTCCTTTAAGTTCTGATATTATCTCCTAATAAATATCTCCTGATCCTTAAGTACTGATGACTTAAGTTCTGACTTCAGTATAAGTGCTGATTTCAGTTAAGTACTGATTTGTCCGTTTCAATAAAATCTGAAAACTAAACATAAATCATATTAGTCATGACAGTATCAAATATATCTAACAATCTCCCCCAACTTATAAATTAGCATAATATACAAGTTTAACAGATATTTGATGATGTCAAAAACATTAAGTACAAATGCATGAGAATTTGACTAGATAACTACAACTTACAGTCCTTAAAGCTTTACCAACTTTAACTTCTGAAAACAACTTCAGTCTGTATACATATCAGAATCTGAGTAGTTGTAGATCTTGACTTGGCTTCACTTTCTGATCTCTTTGATGTCAGGAGTTGTTCTGAGATAGTTTTTTAGTAAACATCTCTCAGCATATCTGAGTTCATCAATAATCCTCCTTTTAGCATCTTTGAGTTCTGCAGAATCTTTACCAGTTTGGAAGATAGCAGCCCTAAGATCATTTATTCTAGCTTTCCTTATGTCCTGATCCAGTCTGATCAAATATGCCTTGTCAGACTCAAGATTGAATTCTACAGCCTTATAACCCAGAAAGGTAGTTATAATCTTATCAGAGTTAGGCTTCATCTCAACAATATCAGCCTTGTGATCTCTGTACTTTGGAAGATATGTGCTGTCAGACTTTACAGAATAAAGCCTTTTCTGTCTCTGAATTTGAGTCTTCAAATAGTTTGCAGCACTTTCTGTTATTCTGTCATTCACTTGAAGTAAGAATAAACATGCTCTAGTTCTTCAAAATACTTCAGTGGTATAGCATTTTCCCTTATATGGTAAACCCTACCATCTGTCATGAAATATAACAAGATGTGTTCTTTCAAGTAGGTATGGTAGACCATCTGTACAGATTCTAGTTGATTCAATCTTTCAGGAGTTGCTCCAACACCTGGTTCACTTAAGAAAGTTGGATCATTGGTTGTGTTCTGCACTCTTCTTTCATCAGCACTACCCAATCCAGATTTATCTCTTGCTTCCTTTCCAGTAACCACTCTTGCTTCAAAACCACTTGCTGCAGTCTTCAAAGGTTGAGTTTGTTTGGCTTTAGTGAAAAATGGTAGCAGTAACCTTGAGGATTTAACATGAGCAATGTCAGAGGTTTCCTTTGACTTATTTTCTGATATCAAGTCAACTTGAGCTATGTCAGAGGTTTCTTGCTTCATGGTTATATCATAACTAACAATACCTTGACTCTGAATAACTTGAGCCATGTTAGAGGTTGTCTTAGAAATCTTTCTTGAAGTCAGAGTAAGATCAGCATCTTCTACAGAAATTTCTTCATCCATAGGAGGCACATAAACCTTTATAGGTTCGCCAACTCTTTCTTTGCCCTTGGACCTTGGATCTATCTGCAATTGTGATTTGACCTTAGTTGCCACCGGATTTGTCCTTTCTTTTATCACAATGCCTTTAGCCGTAGGAAGTTTCTTTTTACCAACAGAAGCTTCAGATTTGGAGTTGACTATTTCTGACTTGAGTCTAGCTACTTCTTCCATTAGACTCTCAAAGTCCATTCCTGGATTTTCTTTCAGAAATAACTGTCTTGAAATTTCTTCATCAAGATCCAAAAGTTCATCATAACTTATCCTTTTACCAATATCAGAAGTTATTCTTCTTCCAGTATCAGAACTTGTTCTATGACTTATAGTTCCAGCTCTTCTTGATGAGAGACCTCTACCTTGACCATGACCTCCACTCATTCCAGAGTTTCCCTGGTCATCTTTTTCATCATCCTTCCCCTTTAGTGTCTTAACAGTTTTGTATTTGGACTTAATTACTTTCTCCCCCTTTTTGGCATCAACAGGTAAAAGAAGAGAGACAAGCAATTCCACTGAGGATTGGATTTCATCGAGTTGAGATTGCTGAGAAGCTTGATTTTTCAAAATTTCATCAATCTGAGATTGTTGCTTCTCTTGGGTTTTCTCAATGTAAGCAACTTTGTCAAAGGTAGGTTGGAAAAAACTTTTCTTTTCAAGTTTTATAGTCTTTTATTGCTTGAGTAATGCTTCTTGAATTTTATGCACCTCGGCATGAGTTGTTGAGTGTTGACCATGAAGGTGTCTAGTACTCGATGCAGTAACTCTCAGCTGTGTCTTGAAATCATCATTAACTAGCATCTCATCAGCTTTTGCCAAGTGCTCAACAAGAATTCTTTCATTTGGAACAAAGGTAACTGTGTTCCACTCCTTAGTCCACTCCTGTCCTCTAGGAGTTTCAATCCAAGGTACTGGTGCATCTCTTCTAATAAACTTTTTAACTAGTTCAGCTTTTGAAGGAGCTTGTAGAGGTGCATGTCCAGAAGGACCAGCTTCATTAGCATCTGCATTTGTAGCAGCATCACCGGTATCATCAGCATTTGCAGCATCAGAATTACAGAGTCAACATCCTCTGATAAAAGAACAGTATGAGAGGCTATTGAGGCTTCAACATCATCCTCTAAGTGCTGATCTACTTCCAAGTTCTGATCAACAGCCATATTCTGATGCTCACCTATAGTCTGATCTTCAATGTCTAGATGCAGAGAAGGTGTTGTAAATAATTCTGGAGTTGCATTAGCATCAGGAATTGGTGTTATTGATGGATTGACTGGAGCTGGTGGAGCTTCTAAGTAGAGAACCTCAGGCATAATTAGGTTGTGAATATCAATCTCAACACTTGTGCCTGGGTCTGCAGTAGATACTGGTTCATTTACAGGAGACACAGGTGGTGTAGATGCTTTATCTTGAGCAGCTTCCTGAGTTGGTGACAATGGAGGTGTAGATACAGTAGCTTCAACAAATTTTGGCTCTTTTGAGATCAGAGATTCCTGATCTCCTTCCTTAGCTGCTGCTTCCTCATCCTATGAAACTGACTCAGTCCTGTACCTTTGTGCTCTCTGTTTCTTGTATCTCTTTGAAGGTGGAGATTCCTTGGGAGTTTCAGCAGAATACATCCTTCTAAGCCTTTTGAGAAGCTTAGAGCCCCCAATTCCAGTATTCTTCTGAGAAGAGACCTTCTGAGCTTCTTTGACAACAGGTTCTGACACAGGAACCTGTTCCTCACTGTCTGACTCATCTCTCAGAACAATCCTCCTTCTCTTCTGTGGTGTCTGAGGTACAGTCTTTGTCCTCTTGGGCTTTGAAGATGAAGGCCTCACAGTATGTGCTGATGATGAAGGTTGATATATCTGTGAAGGTTTGATACATGTTCTGATAGAGGGTTGAGTAGATTGAGGTGTATATGTGGTATGTTCTGATGGTTGTTGTGGTTTCTGGGATGTGTTGGTGGGTTGAACATCAGGGTAAACAGATCTGTAGGTTTGAGGATCAGCATTTACCAGGATCTGTTTTACAGACTGATGTATCTGCAAGGGTCTAACCACATTTTTCTTAAGGTCAGCATTTACCAAGTCATTAAAAGCCCGTTTTGCAAGCTTAAAGGGTGAAATTAAGTTAGTGGTAGGTTGGGGTTCATCAGCACAACAAAAGTTATATATAAGCTGACAGAATCTAGCAAAGTAGACGACATTCCTATCTTATGTCATCCTATCCCCTATAAAACCTAGCACAGCTCTTGCAAAATCAAAATGAGTTTGGTGAATAATAGCATACCCGATGTGTTGACTCATAATTGGAATGACATCAAAGTTGGAACACTTGTTGGAGAATGCCTTAGTGATGCAGTCGAAGAAAAAGCTCCATTCCTTTCTGATATGTGCTCTTTTTAACTGTCCAAGTTTGGCTAAACTCTTCTCATACCCCAAATTGGCCATGAGCTGCTGTAGAACAGGTTCCTCCGCTGTTGAGAAAATGCAGCCTTCTGGTAAGTGTAGAGCTTTGCGAACTGCTCCAAGAGTTACCACATGCTCAACATCATTTACTTCAACAATAATGCTTGGAGTACCAGTAGCACCACCATTATCAAAATGCCCAGTCCGCCAGAACGTCAGAACTTATTGGCTTGAAATTACTTGAGGTTGGGTCAACGCATACCCAATCTCACTGTGTGCTAGAAGATCTTGCACAAAGTGCAAATCAGATGGAGCTTCAGCATGGTTCAAGATTGCAGCATAGTTGTTGGGTACAAACTTGGCTCCATCTATTATCAAATCCTTAGGTGCCATGAGAAAAATTGAGAAATAAGGTTGCCTGTAAGGTGTTTGATAAAATGTCTGTATGAAAAAGCGTCAGGAGATGAGAGAGAATAGTAGTAAAATGAGAGAGATAAAATGTGAAAGTAAATAAAAGATTTTAGAATCTTTTCTCTCTTTTACTTATACACGGTATAAAAAGTAACCGTTGGACACCTGTCAGACATGCAGCAGTAAAGGATAATTAACGGGCACGGGAATACAGTAATCATTACTTATCACATGCAGTTTTTCAAGGAAAAACTGTTCCACTTACCAAGTAATCCCATTAATTAAGGTAGTTCAGTTTTATTTTAAAATTTAAAATTGTTCCCACTTAATAAATTATTTTCACTGCGAGACCAATATTCTGTAAAACTATGACCAATGATGGAATGACCATAAAGAAACCAAGTAAACAAATATTGACACGTCAGAATCAGAACTTGATTTGTATCAGAATTAAAACGGTCATCAGAATATGGGTAAATCAGGATTGAAAAATGCATCAAAATATCGAGTGACTCAGAGACAAAATCTTGCATAAATATAAAAATTTCATTAATATATTGAGCAAATACATTTCATGAAATTTAAATTACATCACAAAATTACAAGATTGTCCTAAGCTACAATTCCTAACATCAACAACTTTTGTCCTAAGCTTAGAAGCCGGAAAAAGCTGACAGTGAAGAGAAGCAGGGAGCAGAAACTATTTCTTCTTCCTACTCTCAACAAAAAGGACAGCGAGACGAATGATTTGCTCCTGCTGTCGGAGATGACGGAGATGTAGATCTCTTCGAACTGTCAACAGATCACGTTTAATGATCTCTGGAAATTGAATCCAGAGATTGTGAGGGATGTTGTTGATATGGTATAGAGTTGGAATTCCATTGAGAAAAACATGTACTGTCTCGGTACCATAATTGTAAAACCAGCCAAACGCAGCCATTTGGGTGATAAGAATAAGACGAGAGTGAGTTTGTGAGAAAATGAGAGATGTGTTGGCTGGAATGAAGTGTTGGTTTATATAGCCAATGTAATGTCAGGAGACGCAAGGAAAATTTAATGATTATAGGTAGAAATAATTCTACCTCGTCTCCCTAGACTGATGAGAATAAAAACAACCATTGGAAGTGTAAAACAGGATTTAATGCGCACATTAAACAAGTAAGAATTATTGTGCATGGACGTGTACCACTAACCCTAATTGTATTGACTGTTACTATTTCACACAAACATATTCTGATGTTAAATAAGACTATTTTAGATTTTAACCACAAATGGGTCAAGTAAAGAATCAGAGTGTAATATCAGAATTTAGACTTATATCAGAACTTAACAGTCATCAGAACATGATTTCTTAACTCGAAAAGTAAATGCCTATTTATGCAATTCTTCGCACAAATTCTGATTTCATTTCTTCAGAACTTAATCATCAGAACTTCCATCATATCTTGTCCTCAGAATTTATGCAATATGACACATAAACTATTCATCGAAAACATCATTTATCACCACAGTAATTTTCATCATCCATATGGAGTGTATGTGTGTGCAGTAAGCTAAATATCAGATAAAGATTAAAGTCTGATTCACTTCAATATATCTTAAAAATAAGGCATAACTAAGAACTTTGCTCAAAACCTGTCATAATTCTGAAGTCTACTTTAGAATGAGTTCATGCATGAGTCCACCTCAACTGTTTTGTGCTCATTTTATGCATCTTTTGAAATTCCAGTTTACAGTGGCTTCTCAGTGTAAGTGAGTCACGACTGCTTATCAGAATTTATGCAATTATCAGAGTATTTCTCCAATAATCATAGAGTGTGAAAAGTCACCAAGAAAAATATTTATTTTTGCTTTTCTGATGCATATTACTTAATACCAGCAATGCACTTGGGTCTTCCCTTCCACAATTTTTACTCTAGATCTCAAAGGAGTATATGATATTTATTCTTTTTCTTTTCCTTTTCTTTTGATAAGTGAGGCTTATTAGCACTTAGTACATTCACCAGATTTACTAACATCAGAACTTAACAGATGAAAAGCATTATTCTAGTTATTGACTTAGTAATAAGATAGACAAAGTAAACTTAACTAAGCTCAATATCAGAATTTGCTTGTGTCAATAGATTTCCACATAAACAATTACTTCAAACATGGGATTTGTTAGTATATTAAAGATTACTAGGTCAACATCTAGCATATTTATCCTCATTGGATTGAATAATCACAGAAACATGCATATCACTATCAGAGTTTAGAGATTCACATCAGACAACAATCAGTACTTAAGCAATTTTCAATAAGCACAGAATACACAAAGATAGTAATATCTGTAAATACTGATCATAAAGTCTGATGCATCAGAACAAAAACTAAGCAGATTTAGAAAAAGAACCTGAAACCATTTCAAGTTCATTTACCAATCTTGTAAAAGTAGCTTCACATAATGGTTTGGTGAAGATATCTGCTAGTTGTTGATCTGTTGGAACAAAGTGCAATTCCACTGTACCTTCATCCACATGTTCCCTTATGAAGTGGTACCTAATGCTGATGTACTTTGTCATTGAGTGTTGAACTGGATTACCTGTCATAGCAATAGCACTTTGATTATCACAGTAAATAGGGATTTTAAAATATGTTAACCCATAATCCAGTAACTGATTCTTCATCCAAAGAATCTGTGCACAACAGCTTCCTGCAGCAATATATTCTGCTTTTGCAGTTGATGTGGAAATTGACTTTTGTTTCTTGCTAAACCAAGAAACCAATCTGCCTCCAAGAAATTGGCAGCTTCCACTTGTGCTTTTCCTGTCAATTTTGTAACCTGCAAAATCTGCATCTGAGTAACCTATTAGTTTAAAGTCTGATTCTCTAGGATACCACAATCCCAGATCAACTGTTCCCTTAAGATACTTGAAAATTCTTTTCACAGCTGTTAAGTGAGGTTCTCTTGGATCTGCTTGAAATCTTGCACAAAGACATGTAGCATACATGATATCAGGTCTACTAGCAGTTAGATAGAGTAGAGAGCCAATCATATCTCTGTAATCAGTAATATCTACTGATTTACCAGTATCCTTATCCATTTTTGTTGCAGTGGCCATGGGAGTGGATGCACTTGAACAATCTTGCATTCCAAATTTCTTCAGCAAATTTCTGGTGTACTTGGTTTGACAAATAAAAGTGTCTTCTTCATTCTGCTTGACTTGAAGGCCCAGAAAATAGCTAAGTTCCCCCATCATACTCATTTAATATCTTGACTGCATCAGTTTGGCAAACTTCTTGCAAAGTCTGTCATTTGTAGAACCAAAGATGATATCATCAACATATATCTGAACCAAAAGTAAGTCATTTCCATGGTTGAGGTAGAACAGTGTTTTGTCTATAGTTCCTCTGTTAAATCCACTTTCCAGAAGAAACTGAGCTAAAGTCTCATACCATGCTCTTGGAGCTTGCTTAAGGACATAAAGTGCTTTATCAAGCCTGTAGACATAATTTGGATATTGGGGATCTACAAAGCCTGGAGGTTGTTCAACATATACTTCCTCTTCCAATTCTCCATTGAGAAAAGCACTTTTCACATCCATTTGAAAGACAGTAAACTTTTTGTGAGCTGCATAAGCCAAAAATATCCTTATGGCTTCCAATCTAGCAACTGGTGCAAATGTTTCATCATAATCAATTCCCTCATGTTGAGAATATCCTTTTGCAACCAACCTTGCTTTATTCCTTGTAATTATACCATCACTATCAGTTTTTTTCTGAATACCCACTTTGTACCAACAATGGATCTGTTCTTTGGTCTTGGCACTAGGGTCCAGACTTTGTTTCTTTCAAATTCATTTAACTCTTCCTGCATTGCCTGCACCCAATCAGCATCTTGAAGAGCTTCTTCCACTTTTTTTGGTTCAGTCTGAGAAAGAAAAGAATTATAAAGACACTCACTTGAAGTAGCTATTCTAGTTCTGACACTTGCATCAGGATTTCCAATAATTAAGTCAGGTGTATGTGATTTAGTCCACTTCCTTGCAGATGGAAGGTTTTCTCTAGAATTGGATGCTCCCCCATGATCCACGCTATCTTCATCAACATTTTCTGATGCTCCCCCTAAAACTATGCTCTCTGAGTTGGATCCTTCAGAATTTAAGTTTTCAGAACTATCAGAACTTGATGAATCAGAACTTGAAGAGCCAGTTGTATGTTCTGATGCTTCTTGAGATGTGGTTGTATCTTCAGTATGCTCCCCCTGCACAGGTGCATCCTCCTTTGACGTAGTCACCATAATTTTAATAATATCAGAATTTAACCATCAGAGTTTGCAGTATCAGGATTTAGACTGTCAGGATTTTCAGTAACAGAATTTAAGTCTTCATTTTCGAATCTCAGCTGATCATGATCATTGAAATCTTCAAGTCCAGTAATTTTCTTATCATTAAAGGAGACATTGATAGATTCCATGATAACCCTTGTTCTTAAATTGTAGACTCTGAAGGCTTTTGTGGAAAGTGGATATCCAACAAAAATTCCTTCATCAGCTTTTAAGTCAAATTTGGATAGCTGTTCAGGATGAGTCTTAAGAACAAAACACTTGCATCCAAATACATGAAAATACTTCAGATTTGGCTTCTTTTTCTTCACCATCTCATATGGTGTCTTTCCTTGCTTGTTAATGAGTGTTGCATTCTGAGTAAAACAAGCAGTCTGCAGAGCTTCAGCCCAAAAATAGGTTGGTAGCTTTGCTTCATCAAGCATTGTCCGTGTAGCTTCAATAAGAGTTCTATTCTTTCTTTCAACAACTCCATTTTGCTGTGGAGTTCCAGGAGCAGAAAATTCCTGCTTAATTCCTTGGTCTTTGCAGAACTCTTCCATTGTCAAATTCTTGAACTCAATGCCATTATCACTTCTTATTATCTTCACAGAATCTTTGACCAATTTATCCAGTTGCTTGACATGATCAATCAAGATAGATGCAGTTTCACTTTTTATGTGCAAGAAATACACCCATGTGTATCTGGTGAACTCATCCACTATGACCATAACATATTTCTTCTTTGCAATAGACATGATATTCACTGGACCAAATAGATCAACATGTAGTAGGTGATAAGGCTCAAGAATTGATGATTCAGTCTTGCTCTTGAATGAAGATTTTCTTTGTTTAGCCTTCTGACAAGAATCACAAAGGCCATCAGGAGCAAATACTGACTTTGGCAGTCCTCTCACAAGATCTTTCTTGACTAGTTCATTTATATTGTTGAAATTTAAATGAGAGAGTTTCTCGTGCCAGTTCCAGCTTTCTTCAATTGATGCTCTACTCATCAAACAGATTGCAGAACCATCAGTACTTGTTGAAAGCTTGGCTTCATAAATGTTACCATGCCTGTATCCTTTCAAAACAACTTTTCCTGTAGATTTGCTTACAACTTCACAGTGTTCTTCAAAGAAATCCACATGATAACCTCTGTCACAGATTTGACTAACACTCAGCAGATTATGTTTAAGTCCTAAGTCCAGAGCTACTTCTTTAATGATGACATTCCCAAGATTGATATTTCCATATCCCAATGTTTTTCCAATGTTGCCATCTCCATAAGAAACACTTGGGCCAGCTTTCTCCACAAAGTCTGATAGCAGGGCTTTATTTCCAGTCATATGTCCTGAGCATCCACTGTCCAGAACTAGGATGTTTTTCCTGTTGCCCTGCAATCACAAAGACCACTGATGATTAGTTTTAAGGACTCAGACTTGCTTGGATCCTTTGGCCTTATTAAGTTTGTTAATATTTGCAACGGATTTAACATCAAAGTTTATGTTAACATTTTTCTTATCAGCATTTACACTGTCAGACTTTGTATCAGAACTTACACTAGAAGGAACAATGCTAACTTTCTTTAAAGAAGGTTTTATTTGATAATAATCATAGTACAAACTATGATATTCCTTACAAGTATAAATGGAATGCCATAAACTACCACAATGAAAACAAGAATTTTGTGGCCTATATCTAACAGACTGACTCTTAACTCCTGACTTTGAAGGTAAGGAGTTTATGTTCTTATTCTTCCTGCAAAAAGAAGCCAGATGGTTAGAACTTCCACAGTTATGACATGTTTTTTAGGAGCATTAGGAACAGGCTTATAATCATTGCTTTTATTCACACCTTTCTTCCATTCCTATTTTTCCTAGGTGACTTTACCTTGTTTACATTCTTAACATCTTTCAGCTTATGCTTAAGCTGCTTCTTTGTCATTAAGCCTACGTTTACTTCAGTTGTCCTTTCCTGTTTTAGTTTGTCAGAAGTTAATTCCTCTTTAACTTCTGATTTCTCAGTATTAGACTTTACAGGTACAAACTTAACAGGTTTTAGCTTTGGCTTTTGTTTAATAACTTTAGGCTTAATTTCTACAGTTCCTTTATCATTCTTATCATCTCTATAACCTAAGCCCTCTTTCCAGTTTCCACTACTTGACAAATTCTGAGTTGTTCTGCCAGGGTTAGTCCAAGTCCTGATAATCTCTCTTTCCTTTTCTAGCTCAGTTTTTTAGAGATTCATTCATTTTAAGTACTTCATCCCTAACATAGAAAGCATCATCTCTATCTTTCTGAGTTGATGGAACATGACTAACTCTTTTTCTAAATAATCATTCCTCTTTTTACAAGCAAGATTTTCATAAGTTAATATTTCACATGTTAAAGTTTGATCTCTATAACTAATGAACATGGTTTTAATATATCTTCTCAATTCATTAATATCATCAGTATGAAAGGCATAAGTAGTTTGAGGTACCTTTAACTCAGCAGCATCAGAACTGCTATCAGCATTTGCCATCAAGGCATAGTTCTCCTCACTTTCAGAATCTGAAGTGTCTGTCCAGCTTTTCTTCTGTGTAACAAGAGCCTTGCCTTTGTCACTCTTCACTTTCTTACAATCAGGAGATAGTGGTCCTTCTCACCACAGTTGTAGCATTTGATATTTGTGTAATCTCCTCTGTCAGACTTTCCTCATTTGCCTTCAGACTTTATGAAATTCCTCTTATCAGAACTTGCACCTTTCCTGAAAAACTTCTTTCCCTTCCTGAATTTTCTGTATGCAATCCTTATGATTCCTTTCACCATAAGAGCACACAGCTTCATCATCTCTTCATCAGCATCCATCTCAGACAAGCTTCAGTTTCTGAGTCATCATCACTATCAGAACTTGATGACTCAGTATCAGACTTTGTGATGAGCGCTTTTCCCTTGCCTTTCCTTGAGGTAGCTGCCTTGGGGGATTCTTCTTCAGCCTTAAGAGCAACTGTCCTTGACTTTCCTCCTTTCCTCTTGCTTCTTTGTTCCATCTCAAGTTCATGAGTCTTGAGAATCCCATAAATTTCATCAAGAGTTATTTCTTCAAGATTATAGTTCTCTCTTATAATTGTTGCCTTCAAATCCTAACTTTCAGGAAGAGCTAACAGGAATTAAGGTTTGAATCTTCAAGATCATACTCCTTATCAACCAGTGACAAATCATTCAAGAGTTGACAATCTGTCATATAGATCAGTCAATGACTCATTACGCTTTGAGTCAAAGCGTTCATACTCTTGAGTGAGTATTGTCTTCCTGTTCTTCTTAATTGAATTAGCTCCCCTGGCACCTTGTCTCCAAGGCATCCCATATCTCTTTTGCAGTCTTGCAGTTAATTACCCTGTTTGACATTACATTATCAATGGCACTATGCAGCAAGTGTCGTACCTTAGCATCCTTAGCAATTGATGCGATATCTTCAGCAGTGTAATCACTCTTCTCCTTTGTACAGGACTTGATGTTCACCTGCAACTGCAACTGCGAGTTTGGTTGGCTTGTGAGGTCTTTCATGAATTCTGTCAAGATATTCTGGATCAGTAGCTTCCAGAAACATAGTCATCTCACCTTCCATATGGGAATTCAGATGGCTTCAGTATGGGAACCTATAGTCTTATCGAACTATGGATTTGAGTTTGGAGGTTCTTCAGTTTTGGGCTTGGTTGAGATTCTGCTTAGACATGATTGTTTTGGATCTAAACTGTTTGTGTGTTAACAGATCTGCTGATACCACTTGTTAGGTCACACACACTGTAGGGGTTTGAATACAGTGTATAGCACAATCAAATTGAATTCAAATACACGAGTAACAGAAAAACAGACTTTATTCAATGCAAAAAACTCTGTTACAATATGGAACTGTCCTCTCTCAGTGATGAACAAATATCACGAGAGCTGCTAGGGTTACAATGAAATATTCTCGACAATGATAACACTTATAGTGTAAACCTATGTCTGTGTTTATTATCACACAGTTACAGATAATCGCTAATTGATATGGAATAATTCTGCTTCCTAAAATATATCAATCAGATATCTTTTCTTTCAAGTAACTCCATTCTTCATAGAATTCCTTCTTCATGCATATCTTTTTTACGTTTATCTCGATCTTTTCCTTTCAATCAGCCGCCTTCCTTATCTGAAAGTTCCTTTAAGTTCTGATATATCTCCTGTAAATATCTCTGATCCTTAAGTACTGATGACTTAAGTTCTGACTTCAGTATAAGTGTGATTGAGTTAAGTAACTGATTTGTCCTGTTCAAGTAAGATCTGAAAAACAAATATAAATCATATTAGTCATGACATTATCAAATATATCTAAAATAATTCAATTGCATCAGGATTTAGTGCACATACCATAAATTGTCGAGGCCCTCATGCGTGAAAATCATAATTGTAGCCGAATACCGTCTAACTTATTTCAGGAACCATGTAAGGTTAACAAAACTGTTTTCCTCCACTGAATACTTGACATGAATTCACGACCACTTGGGAACCAAAGCCAGACATTTTTTGGTATCACACTTGCAAATGTTGTGGCCAACTTCTCTGGTAGTTTCTGTATAAATCAATTAAATTTTAAACACCAATTATTTTGATCCATATTCGCAGCAACCTTAAAATTGCACCCAAATTTAAGATTATGAAATGTGTATAACATTAAATGAAAAATGTACCACTACATTTTGTGCATAGTTATCTGATTTAAGAATGACGATAAACTGGAAGCTTGGTTTGATTAATACACTTTTACATACATTTTTTAAAGAACAAACAATATTCTATTAAACTGAATCGATATTATCACATACCATCTTATGTCTTCTCTCAATCTCGATGATTTTTTTGTAATATTTCCATCCTTCTTACTAGCAAGAATTACAAATTCCTGCAATGGATCGATTTCATTGTCTTCTTCCTTACACATTTCTCCTCTTTCGCCACCACACAAATCATGTTCCACCTCCATATCTATAAAATGTAATATAGAAACATCAGTACAATATTAACTTTAAACCTGCCATCCAGATTTTGCCACATTGATAGTATCAAACCTCATCAGAATCTAAATGAATCGTAGAAACCAATCTCCTATCATCTCTTTTCCTCAATAGCCTTTTTAGTAATCAACCTCAAATCCATCTCCTGAAAAATCCTAGCTGAAATGATATGCTATCATCCATAGTAAATACAAGTGTATCTCTTTCACGCAAATAAATATCACTAGCACATATCCAAGGCAAGTAATATCCACTTGACGAGTTGTATGAAATGAAAGATCATGCCCTCCAACCCGGATTTTCTCTATCGTCTGGAGTTTTTAACTGTATTTGTACCGCCACCAAACTTGGTACAATCTTGGAAAGAAAACAATAAATAATGTTATTTTTACGACATTAGCACATAAAATGTAACAACACTTGGATGCACAAACATATATTATAGTAGCTCTTCAATTTGATCATAACGGAAATTACCAACAATCCTCCACATGCCAGAGTATCTGTAGACACAATTTTCAAGAATGATGTTCTGCAAACAAGTTTCCTGCCCCAAAAAAATATTTGATGAGTTTCTACAGATGTACAATTTCCTTAATTCATAAATAATGTATATGTGAAATCAAAAAATTAACTTATGACAGTACCTCTATCAAGATCTTACATAAACTTCATGTTATAGATGCAAACATTCACGTTGTTCACATTATAATATAATTATGCATTATACAAGACAATAAATCTCCAACTCCAAGTCCTGTGTGATACAAAATCAGCCCATACTTTCCCAATTTGCAATGGCTCAATCCTCTCTACCTCGCATTTCCATTTTAGTAGTAAACCTCAGACTGACCGAGTTCCCATTTTTTCAAGTTTTTGTAGAAATTCTCCTTTCTGGCTTTCAGTGTCTGATAGATATACAAATAATTGGACAATTATACACCTTATACCAAACTGATATGAAGTATGAATTTAGCTATTGAAAATAATTCCAAAATCTATCATACCAGATCTAGCGCATGTTCTTGCAAGTGTGTTATTTATGCAGATAAGGTAAGATTCACTTTGTTTAGAATTGAATCGTAAACTAACAAGCAAATCTTTATTTCTGAAACTCAATGTTCCATATTGGCAACGAATCATCATGTTTCCATTCAGGGTTTATTCTTCTTCCACTCATTTGGATGTATTGTCTGGTAGTTTTTTCAACTGCAGCTTTCTATATATTTCACATTAAAAATCCGTCCCATAATAATCAAAGAGAACAAAGTTATATACTTATGCATAGTACTCCATGAAACGAGCAAGACCCCATATTTTACCGACTTTGAATCATCGAGCATGCCATATATGTGTTTTACAGTATTCTTCAAGTGATCTGAATTCTTCTACCCAAAAACCTTTAAAATTCGGTGGCACTCTCTGATGAGTACCATTAAATCAAAATTTCAGAAGATTATAAAGAGATTA